>NW_015537947.1:650426-702570 GCF_001515605.1 Sinocyclocheilus anshuiensis
CATCATCCTTACAAGGAGAACAGGCACAACAGACATTGATCTTTTATACTGATGCATCTGCTCAGGGAAGTTTGATTCTGGGTCAGCATGGGCAGCATGTTTTCTGCATGTTGTTCTAGTGCTGAACTTTCCATCAGCAGGCTTAAGGTGGTTGTTTCTCGGGGGGTATTCTTCAAAAGAACACAGGGACATTGTGATGCTATTGTCGCAAAAATGCAAGCCTGAAGTGAATCACAGCTGAGAAGTCTCATTGATTCCTTGTCTGAGAAACAGCTGTTCTGAAAGCAGCTGGGTTAGGGGTGCATGGTAATGTGGAGACATACTAATAAGGCCAATACAAACACAATCCTAAAAATGCATCTCATTATTCATCAGTGTTGAGAGCCTTGTGTAAACACAAAAGTGGTGGTCAGAAGAGTCAGATGGTCAGGTGAGATATCGCAATGTGCTGCAAATCCCTGCTTCAAATGAACAGTGCTTTCAAAAGTATTAGATTCATATGAAAGCGTCTAGAGGAATAAACATGTTGTAGACATATAGATAACTCTATAGAGACTCACATCTTGAGCAACACGTAGCACAAATACCTCAACAAATCTCCCATATATTGAAGATTTGTGGTATATATATTGGAGATTTGTAGTGTTAGTTGCATTTCAAAATCAATTTAGACTCAAATCCTATGCTTTATTTATTTATTTGTTGCAAGCATTGTGTATGCTCTCAAAAGATCATTTATTCAAATACATATCATTTTTATTTTACGTTTATTTAATAATAATTCTATAATATTTGTATTTAAAAAAATTGTGGCATGTATAGAGTGAAAAACATTTAAAAAACACATTCAAAAAGTGAACAGACAAGACATTGCATGCAAAAATAAAATAAAAATAGCCATAAAAATAGGGCACAATGTACTGTAATTTGGAAGAATTGTCTGTATTCATTTTTTACAGGTGTTTTATCTGTATTTTGAATTTTACACTGCACTGCACTGTGTTTTAGAGTTAACGGAAATGTGTGGATAATACCCCAGTAATAAGCAGTTATTTTACAGATTTATTATTTATACAGTGCAATATACAAAATAAAAACGATATGCACTTCAGAAATAAAAGACAAGACTCAAATATGACACAAAACCCCCTCAAAGTTTTTACATTTAGTTAAAATATTTGTCAGCTAAAACCCCAGCTAATTTTTCTGTTGGCTTAGGAATGTTTGTGTTTTGTGTATCAAAAATGGTTTCACTAGCTAAATATTTTTTAATTTAAGACTTTAATAGTATGTGCTATGAATCAACTTACCCATCCTGAGAAATATTTAATGAGGTAGTCAGCATAATATTTTAATATTTACATTATAATATTATATTCATATTATTAATAATATCATATTTACTAAAGTATATAGACACACACACATATATATATATATATATATATATATATAGACAAAATACATGTTCCTTCTTTTTATATGAAGTTTATCTTTATATGTATATTTTGTCCTCTAACTTGAAAGAAAAGTTAGTACCCCTGCTATTGGTCAAGTACCCTGTGTACTGTACTGTAGCGTGTTCCACAGGGAGCCCCTCAGAGTGTCCTGTCCGTCCTGATGTGTGCTGCTCTAATGAGTGGGAGGGAGGGTCAGGCAGTGCGACAAATAAGGACACGGTTCCTACACGAGCTTTCATTCTCACTTTTATTTGCAAGTGTGCTTTGGACCCACAGCTGCTTAAAATGCGCTAATTAGCCAAACAGGATTTGCTTTTGCTGTGTTTACGCTGGAATAATAAACTTTCTCAGCAAATGTAAGTAGCCGGTGTTCATCTGTCTTGGTTGCTGTGACTTTGTAGGTGTTTTTGCAGAGTATGTGTTGCGGTGTCATTTTTTAATGATCATGTTTGTTGTCATCTGAGTTGAACACGCCACTGTGTGTGGGTCCTGTGCTGTCGGCGTACGTGTACTTGAGAAAGAGAGAGAGAGAGATTGAATGTTTAGCATTGCTGATTTATCATCGGAGAAATTGCAGTAAACAGTAGCTCTTGACTATGTACATGACACATTTGGTAAGCAAATGTAGAAATTAAATATTTGCAGGTATGCTTTTTAAGCACACTAATGAGGCCATGTTGTGTTTTATTGTTGTTTATTGCTAGTCAAGTTTTAAGGAGCGCTTTTGGTTATATTATATTTAAAGGGATAGTTCACCTTAAGTTTATGGTCCCCATTGACTTTCATAGTGTTTTTTTCATACTATGGAAGTCAATGGGGACCAGCTACTGAAGGTGTTTTAGCACTGTTATTGATGGATTAATATGCTGATATCAAATATTGAACACTCAGGTTTTAGCTTCACATCGAATACATAGATAAAATTATATACCGCTTCTTTAATTTAGATAACTGTGTTTTTACGATATGATTAGTTGACAACGTGCAGATTAACTTTTCATAATCAAGTTTTTAAGTTTAAATGTGTATGAAGAAAGCGAAGTGTTGTCTTTGACCACTTTAAGTACACTTAATCTTGAGTAAAATGTCATGCTTAAAAAGTACAAATATTCCACATAATACTATTAGAATTAGCATGTGTGATTGGAGAATAGCATTATTTGCTTCCATCAGTTTGTACAACAAAATTTAATTTTTGCTTGATATGAGTTTTCAGATTTTCAACTTGCTTTTATTAATCAATAAAGCCTTTAACAGTGGGTTAAAAGTGCAATGAACTCATGACTGCTGGTTGAAATTGCTTTGATTTGACTTCAAAATAAATTTTTAAGTGGGTGGAAAGTGTTCAGTCACTACCTGACATTGTAATAACAACCATGCAATACTATATTCTATTTACAAAACCTGATTTTTTTATTTAGCCTTAATTAGAGATCTTAAAAACAAATTAATATATTACTTTTTGATGTTCATTTGAAAGTTCAAACTTTGAACTTGAGTTTGAAGTTCACAACAAACCAATTTACCACATGATTATATGCAGAGATGCACTAATGATTGTAGCCTACAAAACTGCATGTGTTTCAAAACTCCATAGCATTAGTGTTTAATTATTTAGCGCAATTTGTTTGCCCTGTTACTTAAGAGCTCAATAACAACAGTCAGCGGTGGGTAACGGATCATATTGGTTTACAGGAATCTGGCACTGGGTCCCCAGAAGCACCTCATGCTGGAAACTTACTCTGCCCTGGAGTTTATTCTGAGGAGTGAAATGTCACACTTGACATTTTGCTTTAAGATGTTTCACCACATAATTGAAGCGCTAGACGGATTTTACAAAACATGATATTTTCCTACATGTTCTATTAGATTGAGTAGACCGTCTTCATTTGATATTGAGTGTTCTTGAATATAGGACGGCGCTAAAGTTAGTTTAAATCAGTTGTTTATGAGTAAAACATATTAAAAAGTAACTGAATTGTGAAGTCAGTGCAATCAGTCATCATTCAGACAGTAGCAAGTGGTGTTGTGTTACCCAGAAGAGCATCAAAGAGTTGTAAAAGTGACGTTGTTTTCTATTTCTAGGTTTTCAAGGGGCCCTTTCTTATGAGCCAAAGACGACATGATTCACTGTCTCAGATGGACCGTTTTCCTGTGGATCGTAAATTCCATTCCTTTTACTTCAGGAATGACAGTGAATGAGAGAATAGGTATGTATGCTGTCACCAAAAGGTCCGCACCAAGATGTTTGCTTATTCTTGTCCGTTTACAAAAGGTTTGATTAGAAGTGATTACATCTGTTTGGTTTTTCGAGCCTTGTTTGTCTCCGCGCGAGAGGTCAATGGTGACTTCACTGCTCTGGTGCAGAGCGCCGCTGTCGTCACCTTTAATTAGCGCTCTGTTTTAGCTTTCTTGTTTGGAATCCTTGTATGCAAATGAATTGTTTGTGACGAAAGACGTCGCGCCCTCCTTTAAGAAGCAGGGACTCTTGCACAGCTATTTGAAATTCCTGCTCGCGAGGACATGGCGTCAAGCCCTTGACCTGGGTGGCATTGGCCAGAAGGCACCAGGACACATCTGCTCTGGTGTTATGTGTCCGATAGAATTGCTTTATTGGCCCCATTCAGATTAACCTGAGGCGATTAAGGAATATTATTGCACAGTCTAAATGCCCACGAATGAGAGTCCTCTGAACAAGAGGACAGGCAAGCAATATTTTTGCCAGCTGAGTGAATTGCTATCTCCTGTGATCCACTGTGCGAGCGTGACATCCAGGAAGAGATTTAGAGAGGATTTGCAGCATGTGTCCCATCTCCTTAAGAGTCGGCAGTTTGCCAGCAGATTGTGCTGATTTTTGGAATTTCCTGTTAATGCTGTGCGGGTGTTCGGCTGTGAATGTAGATATGTTTGTGTGTTTTTGCATTTGTGTCTGTGTGAGCATCCTTTTTTTTTAGTGGGGGGATAATTGTTGTTGATGAAGCAGAATTCATCCTTCAGAAATATCGGGCTGCAAATGTCATGGCAGGGGAGACTGGGGCTTGTTGTTTCACTGGGATCTCAGTAACTAGTAGGCTTTTTATGAAATAAAACCATTATTTGTTTTCATCCAGTGTTATAACAATTTCTGTCATTTTTGCTTGATATTATAAGTTTAAAGTTGTTTCTATTAATTGAGGTGGATTTTTACTGAAATTTTGAATTGTGTTGTCACGGCAAACAAATAAGTGTTTTAAATATCAGATTGGGGCAAGTTGTCACATTTGCCTTAAAATTAATTTTTATACAGTTTATTAATTTACTACATCTGTCAACCAAAACAATGATTTGATGTTTCTGGATGTTAAATTTGATCATTTTGCTTTTTCATAATTGTATTGCTGATTTAGTTTTTGCTGAAAAGACTATAATAAAGTGCAACAGTTGGGTTTTGGAAGTAAAAATCCTATAAATTTTCTCTATAGGGGATTTGATTTTTAACTACAACTTATAAACTGTTAAAGACCGAACTAGTGAGTTACAAGGTTGTTAATTAATGGTATAGGCTTTCGCTGAAGCCATCAGCCTGTATTGTTTTAACTTATTTTTTGTTAATTTATAACGGCATAATTTCTGGTGAAAAAATACAAAAATGCTCCACCACTCAGAGAATTGAAACTAGCATGCCAAAAGCTATGCAAATTATGTAATACTTTCTACGCTCTGAAACTACTTAAATATTTGTATATAAATATGCATGTTTTGCAATAAATGTCAAATATATTGTTTCTATATACATAATCTTTAAATCTATAGTTTTATCTATCGTTTGTATTCTGACTGTTGTTCACAATGCTTCAGGTGATTGTATTTCTTTCCCTCATTAAAACCAGGGTGCGAACTACAGGGTAGCTAG
Source organism: Sinocyclocheilus anshuiensis (assembly GCF_001515605.1). Classification (NCBI taxonomy): domain Eukaryota; kingdom Metazoa; phylum Chordata; class Actinopteri; order Cypriniformes; family Cyprinidae; genus Sinocyclocheilus; species Sinocyclocheilus anshuiensis. The sequence continues at coordinate 655,779 of NW_015537947.1, forward strand.
GGGGAGCTCGGCTCCCCTTAATAAGACATGGGCTCCCCTGAAAACGTGATTTGTGAAATTTTGGGGGGTCTCAAAAAATATTGACAATGTGTTATTTTGACGTGCAATTTCAGTTTTGTGTAATGTGATCATCATGGATTATTATGTGTAAAATTGCAAAAAATATCATTCATTCATGCATGACGCCGGTGATTTAAACCTAATTCACTTCAATAAAGATAACTATACATGCTATTCTTGTCATGAGCATCAAGGTGTGGGGGCGCTGCGGTGCAAATTCCACTCATGTTTAGTACATGTTAACCCAAAATATTGCCCCAAAATATAAACGTTGGACTCTGTTGTCGATTCTGTGTTAAGGTAAGGCATGTTATTCGCAATTATATGTTGTGGCTGGGTTGTTATAGGTCTGCGTGACTCTCGATGTCTTAGGCCTAACTGAACGGAGGAATTATGGTATTCTTCTGTAGCCTGACGACGAGTAACTTTAACCGTTGTTCATGTGAACTCAAAGACAGCCTGATGCTTTGTTTATAGACCATTTGTGGGTGGCTGTTTGTTGTTTCACCTATCAATTTGTATAAAAGGGTAAATCCTGTACAGTGATTTATCCTATATAGTGCTTGCATAAAGCAAGTAGTGCATACACTTGTAGCTGTTATGTATCTTTGTAAGTCATTGTAAGCCCATTGTAAACAAGCGCATGAACCCCCCCATAAAAAAACAAGTCGGCTCCCCCAAAGTCCACGGTATAGTTCGAACACTGATTAAAACCATACACAAACTTATACCTGTTGTCTTTTTGCTTCAAATTAAAATGTTTAATGTTCTGATTCACCTTGTAGCTGGATGGTTTGGTTCATCACTTTCTTAGAATATTTCCGGAACAAATGTGCTGAAAAAATTGGATGGGCGCAGTTGTACTCTATGCGCTTGAAGTTATGTGTCACAGTTTCCAGGTCCAAATGCTTCATCAGATCCCAAAAGCAAACAAAAAACTCTTCTATACAGTACACTCACAGTGTGCTATAGTACTACTGAAAAATCATGATTCTAACCTTTATCCCCATACCAACATTTTAGTTAGACAAACATTTATTCATGCTTTATGTATATAAAATATTGGTGTCCAGGATGCTGTGAACCTGGCGACTGTAGCGTACACCACATTTAAAAAAAAAAAAAAAGCTTAGCTTAAAGGCGTGCTAAAATGAATAGTCTCAAAGTATTACTCTCATTTGAAAGTGGAGTGGAAGCTTGGACCTGGAAACAGTATTTGATGCATCAAGGGGATAGGCTGTTTAATGGCAGATTCCCTTTGTGACAAAAAGTTTAGTGAACTTTTCTTGGGCAATAACTGTTGAAATGGCTTTTTTGTAGTAAAGACTTTAAGGTACGTGACTATATGAAAATTGATTTTCAAAAACAAACCTACCCTTATTCAGTGGAGTAAAAAGTGTGACACAAGCTGTGGTCTTCTCTATACTGAATAAGCTAAAACATTACCCATTTTTAAAAATCAATTCAGTTGCTTCATTAACACATAATATTCCTTTCCTCTGCAGATCATACATGTCCACCCATGAAGCTGGAAGAGAAGTGGCATACCAATGTGAACATTCACAGAGAATTCACAGGTACAAACAAAGAATACTGTATATACAAATAGAAATCAAGCCCAGCTTGTCCTCACGCAGTGCTGTTAAACATCAAACTGGCTGTTTAAAACATCCCTAATGTTGCACATGGCTGAAGCTGACAGAGCAATTTATACAGCTAATTTTGCATTTCCTGAAGGAAATGCCAGTTCTTGCAAGCCAGCTAAAGAATACTGTCAAAGTTGTAGGTAAGTTGGGTTTTTAAAGGGGTCATATGATGCTGCTAAAAATAACATTATTTTGTGTATTTGGTGTAATGAAATGTTTATGCGGTTTAAGGTTCAAAAAACACATTATTTTCCACATACTGTACATTATTGTTTCTCCTCTATGCCCCGCCTTTCTGAAACGCGTCAATTTTTACAAAGCTCATCGGTCTGAAAAAGCGAGGTGTGCTCTGATTGGCCAGCTATCCAGTGCGTTGTGATTGGCCGAATTCCTCAAGCGTGTGACGGAAATGTTACGTCCCTTACCATATTGTGATGCCTGTAGCAACCACATGTGACGACCCCGGGCTGGACTCCGCTTCGTCCACGGTGAAAGCCGATCCGGTGATCCACAGCGCAAAGTTGAAGTATTTCCTCAGCGACCAGCACGGATCAGCTCCAGGCATGACGAAGCGGATATCGTCCTCTTTTGGAAGGCCAAACAAAGTAGTTTCGCTTTCACAACGAAGCACACAGCGCCTTCACGACATGGCAGCGGCGGCAACAACAATACTACAGCGAGAATAAAAGTTACACCTTCTTTCTTTGCGTGAACATTTGGGCGGTGTTATGCAAATCTTCCCACATAGTGATGTAGATATGTGGGGGCGTGTTAGAACGAGCCGTTTTAGGTAGGTGTGGCTGACTCTTAACTTTTATAAAGAATATCTCTTTGGATTTGAGACTTTAGTCTTTGCAACTTTACAGATGAAAGGTGTAAAGATGGATATACCCTATCAAAAGTTTGGGGTTAAGATGCTTTTAAATGTTTTTTGAATATCTCTTATGCTCACCAAGGCTGCATTTATTTGATCAAAAATATAGTAATAACCGTAAAATTGTGAAATATTATTACAGTTTAAAATAACTGTTTTGTATTGTCAAATATTTTAAAATGTAATTTATTCCTGTGATTGCAAAGCTGAATTTTCAGCAGCCCATACCTTAGTCTTTAGTGTCACATGATCCTTTAGAAATCATTCTATGCTCATTTGCTCAAGAAACATTTCTTGTTTTTATCAGTGATGAAAACAGTAGTGCTGCTTGAGATTTTTGTGGAAACCGTGATACAATTTCTCAGGATTATTTGATGAATAGGATGTTCAAAAGAACGGCAGTTATTTGAAATAGAATCATTTAAATATAACTTTTTTTCAATTGTCACTTTTGATCAATTTAATGCATCCTTACTGAGTAAATATTAATAAAAAATAAATAAATCCCAAGCTTTTGCACTGTAGTGTTAATAGTTAAATAGATAGCAAGAAAGAAAATACCAATCACTATTTAATATACAAATGAATGCAAGGTAATGCAAGGAAAATCACAATTTGATATGCAAATACCACAATGCCATCATCAATGTAGGTTAGATTTGAATGTTAATTGCTGTCAGTGCTAATTCAGTCAGACACTAGGAGATTGTCAAACTTTAGTTTGAAAGTATGTATGAAGTGTATTAAAAAAATCACCTACAAAACAGTTTGAATGGAGGCTGTACTAATTGCAGACGTTTAGAACAAGCCCCAAACCAACATTTTTGAGAAATAACAATAGTGTTGCCTTGCTAATACTAATCATTCCACATAAAAGACCCCACATGTGTGTTCAACAGGACAACATTTACTGAAAATCTCTTTAGCCTAGAGCTAATGTTGTTCCTTTAGCAGAACATGGAGGTAACAGCGCTAAAGTCATGTTTTCAATTCCCAAAATGTTTACACAATGCACTGTAAGTTGCTTTGGATAAAAGTGTCTGGCGAATGCATAAATGTAATGTATGTTTGTCTTTTTCTTCTCTTGTTTACAGGGTTTGATTTAGCTGAGAAGTTTCTTCTCAGAAAAGGCACGGTGACGGACAACGGGCTGTTGTTGAGACTGGGGAGTAAACCATTGTTTAAACCAACAGAGTAAGTTCTGCAAATGTTGATGTGGTTTTGATATTGTGCCATTTATTTTCCACTCACACATCATTCAGAGGATTGTTTTGTCTGAAAACAATGTTAACTAAGCTGAAAGTTATTGCAGCAAATGTGGTATCCATAAGGATGTTTATGTAGTTTGGACGTGATCAACGATGTGCAGAATCTTCTAGCATCTGGAGAGTAGAAAGTAGGACAGTTCCTTGCAGAATCACTGCTGTGATGAGCATGTTATGATGGTAGTTTGAATTAATGCCCACATCCACATGTTGCGTGTTTTGGTTAGCCTTTCTGACAGCTTCCCATATAAATCTCTGTACGGGACAGAGTGCAGGTTGCCTCGCTGAACAACTGCATTCTCGGAGCGGTTCTCATGAGTTTATACCACTCAAGATTTAAAAAATAGGCCAGGCCGTTATTGGGTTTCTGCGACACAAACCAATATTTTCCCATGGTGTAAGCTTGCGTTCACTTCAACTAACATCCAGTAGAAAACTCAGGAGATGTCTTGTATGCTTTTAATGGTGTGTTGACATGGAAAGACCCAGATATCACGAGCTTGCTGAGATAATTCCCCTCGCATTGGCTAATAAGAATAAACTGTGAGGTGAGCCGTGAGACATGTTAAATAATTTGGACAAAATTAATTTGCAGACCGTGGGCAGTGGGCTCGACCAAGGAGAAAGAGAGGTGACTGTAATGGAGTACCGCCTAGAAGAGAAATCAAGCAGTAATGGGGAATCATGTCCTGTATATTAATTGCCTTAAAATGACTTTAATAACTTATAGCTCAAGGGTGACACCGAGTTCAAAGAAGGCTTCTGTGTTAGTTAGAATTTTCAGGTATGTTTAATCTACTTCTAACAGCCTTGGACATGTACAGTTATGTAGGCCGTGTTCCGTGAAGGTCAGCTGTCCAAACCACATGAACCCACAGCATATTCATGAGTCCAAAGAGCTCAAATTGATGCTCAAAAGAACTCTTTTGTATTTTGCTGAAAAGCTGGTGGGATTGTGGCGAGTTCCAGACTAAGTCAAGGGTGGGAAGACTAGAGTTGAAATTCCCCACTTCCGACCTCAAAGCGTTCCAGTCGGTCATACGTCACAGTGAAATGTAAACAAAATAGGGTGGCGCCATGACTTATGATAATTATGCCACAAACATAAAAGCGTGGTGTTTGTACTAAAAACATCTGACAAAAAGTAAAAAAAAAAAAAAAGTTATCATTACATTCATGTAACTCAAACATTAGAGCATGGTGCTAGCAACGCCTAGGTCTTGGGTTTGATTCTCAGGAAATGTATGAAATGATAGTTTAATACAATGCAAGTCTTCAGATAAAAGCATCTGCTAAATGCAAAAAATGCAAATTACATTAAACATAATGCCTTCTCAGAAGAAATAGGACGTGTTTACGCTTTTTGCTTCATTGTGATGCTGTGAACATTACTAATTTCATATTTTTTGACTATAATGATTTTTTCCTGAATGATTTAATAATATAGTTTTTTTTCATTCCAGTGGTTATTTTCGAGTTCAGAGTTATCATTTGTTTTTTATAGCAAGACCAAATGGACAGTGGCACCAAAAATTATTTGAACACAATGTATCAAACCTAATGACATTCATTTAAGAAATACAGCACAGGCACATTTCACAAGCAGAATGTAAATGTTGTAAACACTTGTAATATTCAGATAAATTTGCTAAAGCTAAATAATGACCTAAATTACAGTCTATTGAACATTGATGGTTTTGGGGCAGTAAGATTTTTTTTTTCATGTTTTTGATGAACCTTGTTCACCAAGGATGCATTTATTTGATGAAAAATACAGTGATACATATATTTAAATATATTAAAATAATAATTAAAAAAATATTTTCGATTGTAAAGTGTAATATACATGTATACTTGTGGTGCCACAGCTGAATTTTCAGCAGCCATTACTCAAGTCTTCAGTGTCATATCATTCGGGAATGATTCTACTATGCTAATTTGGTTCTCAAGGAACATTTCTTATTATAATCAATGTTGAAAAGAAAACTGTTATGCTGCTTAATTTTTTTTTTTTGATGCATTTTTCGGGATTCTTTAAATGGGAAGTTCAAAAGTGGAGCATTTATTTGGAATGGAAATCTTTTGTAACATTAAACTGTAAATCTCTTTACTGTCACTTTTGATCGATTAAATGCATCCTTGTTGAATAAAAGTATTAATTGATTTGAACAGTCTTTTTTTTTTTTTTTACCCTTTCCTGTGATTAAAATCACTGTACCACACAGCATCTCATTGCTTATTGCTTTAAGTTGCGAAGCTTTTGGACACTTTCAGTATGTTCCTAGTTAATGTGATGGGCTACATCTGTGGAAACTTGAGGAGAACTACTACATAAATCCAGTTAAAATGTCCCTGAGTCCAGTTAGTTAAATGCAATCACCAGAAGAGGCTCTGAGAAAAGGTCTGGCGTAATTTGTTTTTGCAAATGTCGCTTGGTTTGATAATTTGTTATCGAAAGCAGTAAGATTAATCCATTTTTAAGTGTCCAAGATTTCGGGGCCACTATATACACTGTACATTGCGCACTAAGTCATTTGTTCTTTTGTGTTTCATCATAGTCTTTAGTTTAGTCTAACTGATTATTCTCTGTGGTTTTAAGCACACCTGCTGGTTTGGCCGTAAAGATTCTGCTTCCACGCGTTTCACCAGTGAAAAATAACACCTAGTCATCTGCACAGGGAAAGGGAGGATATATTTAGCGTTTTTTTTATACAACTGTAAACACACTGTTTGCTCCCTTGGAACCTGAAGGAGCCATGGGTCAGATGATTTGCGATCTGTTGCTCTATCCGACGCTTGGTGGTCAGCGGCCTACTGTGGGGCCTTCTATCTGCTGCTCAGACCTGCCCTCAGGGGCCAATTGTGAGTCTCCTTGGCTGGAGGTGGAGTGCACTTCTGAGGGATCAGAATGTCTAGTTGTCTACATGGACCCCCATACAGACACACACTCACACACACCCCACCAGACCTCAATTAAGCTGAACTCTGACAGGTGATGGCATTAGTCAGCTGGATGTGTCGGGGGGTGGAGAAGGGGGTCAAAAAGCCCCCACACTGTAAAATCTAATTAGTTGGGCTTACTTAAAAAAAGCATGCAAACCGATTGCCTTGAAAAAACGAAGTAAAGTGAAATAGGAATAGTATGTTGTACTGACAAATGCTTAGTTAGTATAGCTTACTTACACGAGAGTTCTAGTAACTAAAAAAGAACTGTAGGGGGTACTTGATCCTTTCATTTAGGTTTACTCATGACTTAGTATAGCTACTCACTGACTCCCAGAGTGCATTGCGGTATGAATAAATTATACAGTTGCTTTGTTTTACAGTTGTTGATTTTATTTGACAATTTTATTTGCTGTCTTGTGTCAGTAGTAGCACAAAAAAAAGAGCAAATAAAATGGTTATTGTTACAAGTAATGAAAATGAACTTGAATTGTTACCATTGTTGTGATTCGCGTGCTGAATGTTTAAGTCTGTGTTTGACTTCTGCATATTATCACACACTATTTAAGGATTATATAAACCCAAATAAAAGCATCTTATGGTATTTATGAAAAATGAAATTTGATAAAATTCTTTAATAAACACACAATAAATGCACCAATGCTTTAATTAGAAGATAGATCACTTTCTAAACGCAACCTATTTATTACTTTTCTTCCTTTGAAATCAAATAACTCAGACTTAATAATGCATTAATGCATTAACAGGAAGGAAATTATAGTAACATAAACCAAGTTCAAAGTGCCCAACCAAAGGGAACGCTAATCACTATAATGGTGAATTAAAAAAAAAAACATTCCGAAACACTGCACTCACTTATGCGGTCTCACTTGACACAAGTCCATCCCACCGGCTGGTCATATCAAATCTAATTTAAGGCTGAATTCATGAAATATATTACTCAGCAATTCCAAAAAAGTCTTTGTTCTCTCATTTTGAACCTGTTATTGCCTCTTTCCTTATCAAGTTAAATGTCAGATTGAATTTCTATAAAATCGTCAAGCCGTTCCAAGAAGACTGACTTTCTTGTGTGGAATGCACATGAGATGCTTTAAGAATAATCTTTCATTGTATGAACATGCCATATCTTTTAAAGCCATATGATATTTTTGGAGAAACAGACTGAAGTTTATGGCATTATTCACTGAACATGCTCACATCTACTGACGTTTTTGTTCCACTGTATCTTGAGTGTGAGTAAGTGATGACTTGAACGATATTTAGAGTAGATTACAACCAAATACGTTTGAAAATTGTGTGGTCAATAGTCCGGCCATCGTCTTGTAATACATCTGTACTAGTTTCCCCATAAGCCTCTTTCCTGTGTCTTCCTCTTATCCAAAAGCAGTTGATCTTGACAGTATGTACAGTCAGAGTATATATCATTTTTAATAATGTGCATTTTCCCCACTGTGCCTGTGAAGGCAGGAGACATGCTCTGCAGACGTGCCTAGAGAGAATAATAGAGAATGATCTATTTGAGAAGAAACTCATTTTCAGCATGTCTCTTGCAAGTCTGTCTTTTTCTCTTTCTCTTTTTTTTTCTCTGTCTTTCTCTTTGTCTTTGTCTTTGTCTTTCTCTCTCTCTCTCTCTCTCTCTCTCTCTCTCTCTCTCTCTCTCGTTTTCTTCTGTCCTTTTAAAGTATTCATACATGAGATTTTCCCATTGTCAGTTTTGCTGATCGTGTTTGATGAAATGCCAGTAAATTACCAAATATAGTGTAAAAGAAATAATTCTTTCTGTAACCCTTACAGTGTTGTCAAAAATGTAATATTACTCTTTCAACAATTTTTATGACCCTATAGAAGCTTTAGCATTATTTCTTGTACCATGAGTTCGCTTCAAGTCACTGCTGCAGTATTTTGTTCAGACGATTGACAGAATCATCTCTGTTTATGAAAGGACACATTTACAGTGTTTTCTGATAAATCTTACAGGCAAGACTAAAGAGGAAAAATACAGAGCAGAACATTGATGCCAATGCACTTGGCTTATTGAAGTGTTAAATTAAAATAGCACTTTACTGCTAAATTAAAGCATTATTTAAACATGCTTTTCTAGAACATTCTTGTTCTCTCATATGCAGTGTTAGGAAGTCTGATTTGTTTATTGAGTCATTTAGTTTGGACCGTTCATGTGCCAATTAAAAACAATTCACTTATTCATTTATTGTCATTCATTTACTGGTCTCTTTCTATATACACTCGTTTTGGGGTCAGTTAGATTTTTTAAAATTAATACTTCAATAAATTGAAAAAGGATACTTTAAATTAAAGTGACCTTTTATTTATCAAGGAATCCTAATAAAATGCATTATAGTTTCCACAAAAAATATTAAGCAGCACAGCAGTTTTCAACATTCTCAAAAAGAATGTTTATTGAGCAGCAAATGAGCATATTAGAATGTTTCTGAAGGATCATGTGACACTGAAGACTGGAGTAATGATGCTGAAAATTCAGCTTTGCTTTACAGGAATAAATATAAAATATATTTAAAAAGAAAACCGTAATTTGAAATTGTAATACTTCACAGTTTCAATGTTTTCCCTGTGACTTATTCAAATAAATGCAGCCTTAATTGGTAAACGGTCGTGTATTTGTTTTTGTTCTACTTTTTATTTTGATCAATTTTAATTGTAGATGTTGATGTTGTCTATCTTTTGTAAAGATCTGTGTTCCCAAATGGACTTTCTCATGAGTACTCCATTATTGCCACGTTACGGCTCAGAAAAACCACAAAGAAAGATCGCTGGTTTATTCTGCAGATCTTTGATAAAGGTGGAGATACACAGGTATGTGAAAAAATCCAAGATTTTATTTAGATCTGTAAAAAAGACATTGATCAATCAGAGTATGTTCAAAACCAATAACTCCTGCAAGATGGGCAAAATGATCATTATATAAATGCTACTCTCTTGCACACAGTGATCGCTTCAGACTTCAGTCAGCTTATCTCATTAACAGTCTTAATGAGCCTCTAATGTTCATCCCTTCTTCTCTCCTTCATTTAGGTGTCACTAATAGTGGATGGAGCTAAAAAAACAGTAGAGTTTTTGGCTCAGGGTTTTCTGAAAAACAGCCTCCTCTACGTGTTCAAGAACCGAGATCTGCACGCCCTCTTCGATCGACAGTTTCACAAGCTTGGTGTGTCTGTCGAGAGCAATGCGGTCTCTATCTACCTGGACTGCAAATTAATTGAGCGTCAGGTGACCGCTGAAAGGTCTGGCATGAACGTGAGTGGACGCACATTCATCACCACTCGAGTGGAGGATGGACGTCCAGTGGATGTGAGTTGTGGATGGAGGTTCTCATCACTTGCTAAACCGGAGTATGAATGCAAAGCTTAGTACTTTTATTACAGTTAGTGATTGTTAAAGCCCTGTCAAACTATGGTGGAAACCACTTATATTTTGAGGGAACTTCACTAACTTTGTCTGAACCTGATGCAAGTGAAAACTGAATGGTGTACTAATTCATTTATCAGGTACGTGTGTTCATGTCCATAAATGTCAATTTACCTTCACAGATTGAACTTCAGGAGATTCTGATCTTCTGTGATGCTAGAATAGCCGACCTGGACAGATGCTGCGATTCTCCTGGAGTTATGGTAAGATGTTCGGGTTTATGGTGTGGCAGTGTTAATGATACAGACTCGATGATCCTTCCTAATCAGCCTATAATTTTGCACTAAAATTAGGGGCTTGACATAATTATCAAATCAAATCTGAACAGGCCAGTCACATTTCAACACTGCTATTGAATAACGTAACATGTGAGGTATAGTTAGTTTTCAAAGACTCCGTTCCAAAGTCAAGTGAGCTGCCTTGCTGTCATAAGGGCTCATGAGTGACCGATCTGGAGCGCTCTATATAGGCAGCAACCATGTGTGTGTCATACAAATAGTACTCCTCCTGACACAACTGATCAATTACAAACTCAACCCACAATTGATTTTGATAGAATTTGTTGTTAACATATTGCTCAGCTGATGATGTGATATACTAATAAGCATAAAAATACATTGTGCACAGAAATTGAATTAAATAGTCAATTTTTAATGAGTCAAGTTTCCAAAAGAACAGAAAAACACTATAAAAGTAGTCTATTTGCATTATATTCCATATTTTCTGAAGCCGTAGGATAGTTTAGTTTGAGAAACAGACTTAAGTTTTAAGTTTAATCAACTTTCTCTTGTTTAATCTACTATTTTCAGTTGTTTTTCACTGATCTCATTGCAGTGCATTATGGGATTTCCTTCTCTGCAAAGGATACATGCAGTTCTGCCTTTGAATTCGGCCTTTTATTCTACCTTTTGAAACAATCTTAAAATGCCATCCATGTAGGCAAAGATGTAGATTTTGGAATAGAGCCATATCATGTATTGTTCTTGGATGGATCGTTTCCACTGTGGACAAAGCCCTTGAGGGCATCCTTTTAGCTCGAGTTGTTCCGGTCAATAATTTCTGATTAATTAAAGGCTACATTCTGTCTTAAACGATTGGATTAGAGAAAATCCACATTCCTGCTCAATGCTGTAATTGGTACATGGTCTCTACAGTTGTGTGCTAATCCCCTCTCTTAGCGTTTGGGATAATGTTTTCTTAGTGTTTTCCACATGGAAGTGGAACGGTCCAAGTGGCCATTGGGGCTGGTCATGTAATTAGGCAACACAGATGATTTCCTAGGGCACCAACTCTTGAGGGGCTGCAGTTTACTGAGCTAATTTTACAGGGGTATGAGTAGGGATGGAAAAATTGAGATTACAGTTTTGTTTCCTCTTAACAATTCAGGTTCCTTCCATGGCTCAATTAAAAATTCTTGTGTGACTTAAGAAATTTAAAAAAAGAAAGAAAGAAAGAAGAAAGAAACCCAGTTACATTGCCAAATGATAAGATAAAGTTAATTTCATTTAATTATATATTATTAGTTTATTGAAACTACTTTATTTAAACAATACCCTTCAAAAGTTTGGGGTCAGTAATTGTTTTTTTTATTATTAAAGAAAGGACACATTAAATTGATCAAAAGCGATGCTTGTATTTGGTAAAAACATGTATGAAGGTTTCCAATAAAATATTAAGCAGCACAACTTTTTTCGACATCGATGTTAGTAAGAAATGATTCTTGATCAACAAATCAGCATATTAGAATGATTTGTGAAGGATCATGTGACACTGAAGTAATGGCTGCTGAAAATTCATCTTTGCCATCACAGGAATTAATTACATTTTGAAAAGTATTAAAACAAAAACTTATTTTAAATTGTGATATTTCACAATAATTCTGTTTTTACTGTAATAAATGCAGCCTTGCAGAACCCAAACTTTTGAACGGTAGTGTATTTGTGCAATTCTTGACAGACCTTTTAATTAAATTTCTTGCCGTTTTGATTCACTAAAAGTAACAAAAAAAAATAAGACTGAAGAAAGAGTGCAAATGCTGCTCCCAAAGTCATCAAAATTGAGCTCTAATGCTGTTATTTTTTTTGCCCACATCTTTGATCATATTAATGACTTTACAGAACCAACTGATATATTTTATGTATCTCAGTTTGCCAGAGTTATGCATTTCACAAGAAGATTTGTATGCGTATACCATGCATTCATAATGTAGAAAATCCCCATAAATCCCATCTTCAAGGAATTCCAAGTGGATAATTGATTATCTTGGTCTATATTTTAATAATTTAACAGTAGTCCATGTTTTTATTTTTAATCTGACCAGTGTGAACCTGTAGTGACCCACAACCCCACAGCGGCCCCACTGGTCACAGGATACCTCCACAGAATGCTGTCCATGCCAGCCCAGCTGCCCACCGACCGATGCCACTGTCCTGCTCTGAAGGTAAAGTTAAACCATGAAAGCATTTTTTAAATGAGTGAGTTAGCACTCCACAATGGATCTTGAGGTAATGCCGCATGCAAAATGAATGGCCAATTAAAGCACATTTATGGCAGTCTGTATACCTGGATGACAGCCAGAGGCAGAAATAAAAGCTTATTAGAAGCAATTTAGCACAAATAAGGGGGTGTTTGGGCACAGACATGCACTTCATCAGTGGGTGATGTTCAGCTAATCTCTTCTGAAGTACAAAGAGCCAGAGTTCAGGCTAGGACTCCTCTTTGAATTTTGATCACAGCATTTTAGACCCGATACAGAGAGCTGATTTAGCATATTAACATTGCATATTGTGACTTATGTGTATTTGAAAGGGGGATCAAGGGCTTCCGGGTTTGGCAGGACATTCTGGACAAAAGGGAGATAAAGGAGACATGGTAAGGAATGGGTTTCATCAACAACATATTGATTTTTTTTCTTTAATAACACAAAATTGCCCAGTTCTTTGTTCAGTGACATTTAATAGATTTTTCTTTTAAAAGAGATGACAGTGTGCATGTGCATTACAACTTACGATCTCTGGTATTCAGTACAGCTTTCTAAAATTGCTTTATGGCAGTTTTCTTCTCATGATTTTTTAATAACATTAAATATTTGCCTATATATAATTTGTAGTAGGCTTTAGTTTATTGTTTTTTTGTTATTATTATTTTGTTACTAATATTATTATCCTGATTTTTGGCTTCTCTGTGAAGTGTGCCATGTTCCCTTCCTTGTGTCACATAGAGATTCAAGCCACTGCAAGAATGATTGGAATCCATACAAATGAACAGCTGATGATATGTTTGTAGAGGACAAATGGTCTTTAAGGTCATTAGCCTAATTAGTTTGTTGTGTTTTGGAATAGAGACATTTCTCGACAAGAACCTCTTGCTTAGTTTGGGGTGGAAACCTTAGAATACCTTTTGAGAACAAGCAGCCAATAAATCAAACTCCTATAGGACTAACTTCTGAGGAATTTCTGCTTTTCTATCTACATAATTAATGCGGCTGCTGCCAAAATTGTGGCATTGTTTTTTTTCCAAATCCAGTAGGAAATGAGACTGTGGTTTTATTGATTTTTTTTTTTTCAAATTATCCTGCACAACCATTGCATTACTGTAGCCTGCGTTGCAACTGGAATAGTAGACTATGCATATGAAATTGATCAGACAAATGTCTGTTCTTCAATTTATTGCTCTTTGAGCAACAGAGCTTCTTGCAGTAGGTGTTAACTGATGAATTTGTGGTGTTGCATTTTGTGCCGCCTGCTGCTTCAGATGTCACACTGATTCCTGTGGAAACGACTGTTCAATGTCAAACTAAATGTGTCTTGCATTAATTTGTTGACCTCAAATATGATGCAGTATTTTCTCTATCTAATAGAAAACAGAACTAGTAATTACTTTTGGAACAAGAACATGACATTTTTATTATTAGCACATATTGAATTTATGATGCATTTCCAAGACATTGTATCAGTGTTATGAATGTAACATTTTAATAGAGGTTTGTTGAAGGTGAAAGTGAATTTTATTGTTTTGTAGGAGCCTCTGAGTTTGATAAAAAATAATTTTTTGGGCTAGTGGAATCTCTACAGTTGACAGGCTGGATAATTGGCTAATTCAGCATTTCATGACACGCTAGGCTGTTGTTTTCTTTCTCTGTGGCTCACTATAGATGTTCATGCTCAGGTTCTCAAGTTGTCAGGGTTGGAATGCTACACAGCTCCAGTGGAATAAGTGGACAATCCCATGGGATATTCTAGGATCGGGTTTAACGCTTGTCGGAGACTCAAATCTCCATTTGCAGTAGTTTAAATTCAATAGGTCATCACAGGGAATTTTGTCTTCCATTGTACTATTTTAGAATGAAACATTCTTATATATCTGTCTTCTGACTTTTGTCTGGTCACGGTAGGGCGGTTGTTAATCAGCGCTTAGTGTCAGAACTGACTGGACACACTTAATTTGTAGACTATGTAAGAGATAGTATTAGGCAAAGGGACATTTTCATTCTAGGAAGCATTTTATTGAACAAAGAAACTATAAAGACTGCAGTGAACAAGTCATTTTGGTCCATCTTGTAAAAGCTTATTATGTCAACTTTTTGGAGTATTTTAATTATGTGAGAGACTTTTGGACACTTATTTTGATGGCATTTTCTCATCTAAAATCAAATATTCTTGCATATTTGTCTATGGACACAGTGAGCCGCTTAGTCTGGACAAACTTAATTGGCCTCAGAGCTCACAGATATGGACTAAAAGACATTCAAACTTTGATTTTTAATTACATGGGGTCTTTTTGAGTTTTATTTTGTTAGCATTTATCACCTAGAATCAATTGTTCTTACATGTTTGTCTTCTAGCTGTTGTCTTACAGCGCATTAATCAATGTTCACTGTCAAAGCAGTCTGGACACTTAATTTGTTGTCCATATTGGTATTCAATTTGGTTGTAAGACTTTTCTGAATGTTTACTGTGATTAAACACCAATGAAAGTGATGATTCCATGAAAGTTTGTTGATATAATTAGTCTAATATTTACTAGTTGTGCACTCATAGGCCTTAAACTCATTTATAAGATTAAGTGGGCGTTTAGTTTTGTAACACATTGTAATGAATTTCTGTCCAAGCTCATTTAACAACTTATTTTTCACTTTAAGACCCCATAAAACTGTTTGACAAATGCATTTCTTTCCTGTGACATTTTCTGTTTATATCTTTTGTTTAGTGAACCATTTGCTATTTGCTAATGCTAGCCAGTTTCAGATGATGTAATGGGGAGCGACAGTCTCATTCTAAAAATCATTTTATTTGACAGAACATTCACTGTAAAAAAAATTCTGTAGTTTTTACAAAATAATTTTGGCAGCTGTGGTTGCCAGAATAATTTTGTAAAAAATACAGAAAGTACAGTTAAAATTACACTTATTTTTTACAGTGTTTGTTTAGGCCCCTGTAAAGTCAATATGATTTTATTTTAGATTTTTGCATATCCATGTTTTTGTCATATTTCAGTAGTATGCTGGAATATTGTTGGCCTCAGAGCTAATAAACATGAACTAAAAGTCACAAAACTAAAATTTTTATTACATGGCTTCTTTATGTAAATGAAAGTTGTGGTTACATAAGCCTATTGTGTGCATTTGCCACATTTACATTAAACTCGTAATACAAAAGCTCGTGAGAATCTAAGCCCCATGTTTCTGACATTACGTTTAAGCTAGTTTAGGCTCATCTCCAGCACTGAGAGAAGAATCTGACCCACATTTCTGCAATGTGGGAATTCATGGATGTTGGAAACAGAAAACGCATTACAGATAAACGTAGCACATTCATTTTAAGGCTGGTGATATTTTCGGAGTCTCCTGCTGGTTCTGTTCTGTTATTGCTTTCTCAAAGAGAAACATCTGAATATCATAGACAAGCAAGCTGGGTATCAAACGGACATTTCAAGCTTTACGTTGGCATTGTAATTTGTCAACACCCCGTTCTTGGTGATGTTTTTTTTTTTTTTCCGACAAAGAAAAGAAATGCAAAGTTATGAAGGATGGGAGAGTCATGCATATGTATTAAAGCACAGGCTTGATTTACTGCAGCACAGTGAATGGAAAAGGGGGAAAATTAAATCTTCTATTTATAGACTGCATGCAAAACTTATTTGCTTACTAAAGTGTCTATTTTTGAATTGCCTGATAGTATTTCTTACTATATTGAATTGCTTGGCTTGTACTGCTTCTTGTATACTGTTCATTTGTGTGTGTGTGTGTGTGTGTGTGTATATATATATATATATATATATATATATATATATATATACAGTGTGTAAACTAAAATATATATAACTAATTGTGTTTAAACTATGTATTCTAACCTAATTATCTTAATTGAAATGTGGTAATACTACTAACCAACAGCCATTCAAGTGCAATTACAAAACGTGCTGATGCTAGCCAGGTGATTTGATAGATAAATTAGTGATGTGAATTATATCTGTTTGAAACAGAAAGAGAGTCATAGTCTCTGACTGTGAACATGTTGACCTTTTAACCCCAAAAGATAAAGTGAGTATAAAACGCTTCCAATTTGCAAGGTAGGGTGCGACCATTACAGTGTTCTGAGCTATTAAGCTCACAGAATGTCACCCAAAGGTTAATTGCAGTGACTTACACAAGAACCCTTTTTGTGGATCACTTCGAACGTGTCTCTTGAAAGAGTTTGTACCCAGCGATGAAAATTGCCAGTCTCAATCGTGTTTCATGGATTGAGGGAAGAGGGATTAATCGCATGAGGTGTTCTGTTCAGAGTGAACCAACATTTCTAGATCCTTAATACTAGCCCATGCACAACACGTCCAAAATGCAATTACCTGGGCTGATTTTGTTGTTATGGAGATGTACTTTCTAGACCACACTGCCTCCCTAAGAGCTTGCTTTCTCTCCTTGTAATTCAATATTAATCTAGAAACCAAAATGACATGAGTGATTTTTGGCCAGCGAGCCTGAATTTAGGGACCACCAGCA
The DNA here is from genome assembly GCF_001515605.1 of Sinocyclocheilus anshuiensis. Taxonomy (NCBI): domain Eukaryota; kingdom Metazoa; phylum Chordata; class Actinopteri; order Cypriniformes; family Cyprinidae; genus Sinocyclocheilus; species Sinocyclocheilus anshuiensis. The sequence continues at coordinate 673,032 of NW_015537947.1, forward strand.
TGCCTGAATTATTTATGAACTGGAGTAGTTATTTTAATGGCCTCACAATTCATTAAGTATTTCTATTATTCTTTGTAAACTGATTAAAATCTAGGGAGTTTCAAGGTTGTTTTTAGTTGAAAGTGACCGCGTGAGTCTGGCTTGATTGATAGACCCCATAGTTTAATAAGAAAATAGGAAGTTGTTTTTTTATATTATTTAAATTGATTACATTTCTTTATTATTTTATATGATTTCTTCCCTGCCCCACCTCAGTTCAACTCTCAGTGAAATACTTCCACTGTAAAATACTGTATGTTTAACACATTACAAAGTAAAAAGAATACTCTAGATTATCTTTGTTTTAATTTTTTTTTTAATTATTCAATTATACAATTTTATGTTTAAGAAAATAAGCGTTGTGAGTATTATAGTGAATATATTTGTATTTTAAGTGTGTATATTAGTTTGATGATCTTATTAGATTATTTGTTTGTTTGTTTACTTATTTATTTTAGTTTGCATATACTAGTTTAATAAATAAAACCATAAACTAATAAATAAAATCATAGTTTTAGTTTGCATGTTAGTTTGTATTATTTTATTACTTTTTATTTTAGTTTGTATAGTAGTTTTATTGATTGATTGATTGATTTTAGTTTGTGTATATTAGTTTAAAGGGGTGGTTGACTGGGTTTTTGCTAGGCTTGATTGTGTTTATGGGGTGCAGTCTAACATGTGTTCATGCTTCGTTTTTTAAAAAACGCATTATTTTTCACATAATTTACCTTTATTCCACACCGATCTGTCCCTTTTCTAACAAACGCCTCGATTATTTCCTGTTTTTATGAAGCCCCTCCCTCAGAAATACGCGATGGGCTGTGATTGGTCAGCTGGCTCAGTGTGTTGTGATTCGCTAAACCGCCTCTACAGCGCTTCTGAACATCCCGCCCCTCAAGCTCAGAATGTGCTCCGGTTGTATTGTAAACAATGATGTCCTCTATATTGCTTATCAATTTGAGCCCGATTGAGACACAGAGAATATTAATGAAGAGGATCGCGCAGAACCTGTGCAAGCACTGCTCGTAATGGTATGTTTGTTTGTTGTTGTCCCATACTTTTAGATACGCTGTTGTTTGTAAATGCTACTGCTTCTGTTAGCTTTTAATATATGGTTTTATTCTGATTAAAGCTTTAATACAGCACAGCAATCGTACGCACGTCCATGTATAACGCTTCTCATAGCTATGTGAAAATAAGTGTATAAATGGAACAGTTTGTTGGAGCTGATCTGACGATCTGAATGAGAGAGAGAGAGAGAGAGATGCAGAGCAGGGGAACACGAGGAACAGTATTAAGAACCGCTGCTTTAGAACATTGATTTTGAATCTTGTGAATCCATTAGAATCGTTAGAAGACAGAATCTTCCTAATACAGAAAATAAGGACTTTAGTCTAGAACACTCCATAAAAGCATGAAAGACAGTTTCTCTATTAAAACAAAAAGGGCATTCAGAGCTTACTTCAGGATTTAAAACAGAAATAAAAGCATTGACAGCAATTGCTCCATGGAGAACCCTCCACTGTATGTCCCCTACTCGCTTTGTTAACGGTGGCTTATACAAAACTCTCCATTCAGCTTTAACATTGTCATCAAGTTTAAAATATGAACGCCACGGTGTATCCACCTTACTATCTAAAATTTTCTTATTAAAAACCAAAACACACATTTTGTACAACATTTTCCCCGTGACTGAAAAGAAATCTACACACAAAGATTTCCCAGCTCTTAAAAACAGACCCACACAATCACCTAATTTGGGTGACAAGTATATGGTCGGAAAAGGGTCCTCAGCATTAGGAGCCATTACTCCTGTACAGTAGTCTGTCAATAATTGTCTCTCCTCATTTGTAAGAGCAGATTTCCACTTTCCCATCAGTTGAGCAATTATACGAGTTGAAACAACACCTAGATGGGAAGCTACTTGTTCAGTGTTTCGAGAAGTTAGGACCAGCCACATCTATAAGGAGACCAAGGGTGGTGCTCCTGGATTTACAAAGCAATGTATTAAGTCCAGGAAAATTGTGGTCAACAGTGGAAATATCCAATCGGGCCCCATGTACTATAGGTTCATTTAGCAACCAAAAAAGTGATTCCATATATGGTGTCCTTTGAAGATTAAAAAGACTCCATACTTTAAAAAGATTGCGATAAAAAATTGGCATTCTGAGAGTATCCAGTTCCAGAGGGTCTAAAAAGAAAAGAGATTTGTCCATCTGTAGGCCTCCGAGACTCCGTAAAATAACACATGCAGCAGCGCTCCAACCAAAGTCACTCGATCCCAAAAGAAGTCTTTGTATAAACTGCAACCGAAAAGCTGCTGTTCTGCTTTGCAAGTTTATTAGCCCTTGTCCACCTTCTTCTTTAGACAGGAATAAGATGCTCCGAGTAATCCAGTGTAATTTATCCCAAAAAAAGTCCACTAATAAAGCTTGTATTTCAGTCATCAGATTTAAAGGTGGATCTATACAGGCCAGTTTATGCCAGAGAGAGGATGCAATCAAGTTGTTGATAATTAAAGTGCGCCCTTTGTAGGACATGTTTGGGACCAACCATTTCCATTTGTCTAATCGACCTTTAACCTTTTCAACAATTCCTTCCCAGTTTTTCCATACAGTAACCTCATCTCCTAAATAAAACCCCAAATATTTAAAACCCCCTTTACTCCATAGCAATCCATCAGGAAGACTTAGCTTCTCTCTCGTCCCCTTTCCACACATCAACGCTTCACTTTTGTTCCAGTTTACCTTAGCAGAAGATAAAACTTTAAAATCTTCAAGTAATTTTTTTAACATGTCCATATCTCCTTGACTGTTGACCATAACAATTACATCATCAGCATAAGCTGACAAATGAAAATTACAGTTAAAACCAGGTATATGTAAACCATTCAATTGAACTCTTATCTGTCGCAATAACGGTTCTATGGCTAATGAATAAAGCATTCCTGACAATGAACATCCTTGCCTGACACCTCTACCAACCTTGAAAGGAGTGCATAAGCCACCGTTCACTTTCAACACACTCTCAACATCAGTATACAGCATCTTAATCAGTCCTACAAAATCTGGGCAGAATCCAAAAGCTGCTAAAGTTTTCCAAAGATAATCATGTTCAACACGATCAAAAGCTTTCTCCTGATCTAAAGAGATCAAGGCACAATCTAAATTAAACAACTTGGAGACATCCAGAATATCCCGCACTAAAGAAATATTATCAAAAATGGACCTACCAGGTATGCAATAGCTCTGGTCTGGATGAATAGCTTGCTCCATTATTTCAGTTAGTCTGTTCGCCAATGTTTTAGAAAGCAGTTTATAGTCTGTGCAGAGAAGTGACACAGGGCGCCAATTCTTAATGTCCGTCAGGTTTTCGGGAGGAGTGTAAGGACAGCTCTACGGCAGCTCAAAGGCAGCCGCCCTCCAGCCAAGCTTTCACTGAGCACCATCCATAAACTAATAAATAGTCATAGTTTGTTTGTTTATTCTAGTTTGCATATTAGTTTATGTATTCATTTCTTTATTTATTAGTTTATCTTAGTTTGTGTATGTTTAATAAATACAGTTTGTATAGAAAAGAATCACCCCCCTTTAAAATAATCAAATTTTGTGACGGACACAGTTTTTGTTTTATCCAGCTGTATTTCCTCAGTGCAACCCTGAAGCATTTCAGGCCTTGGTAGTGCAACTGAAGCAAACAGTAAACTATGGGTGGCAAGGCATTGTCAAAAGATCTCAGAGATAAAGTTGTGGACAGGTTTGTATGGGAGGGTTGCAAAAAAAAAAAAAGCCACTCCTCAAGAAAGGCCACATGCAGTCACGACTGAGCTTTTCCAAAACCAAAGGAGAAAAAGGTGAATGTTCTTGCATGACCTAGTCAGAGCCCAGACTTAAACCCCATTGAAATTCAGTGGAATGACTTGAAGACTGCAGTCCAAAAACGCTCACCATCAAATTTAACTGAACTTGAGCAGTTCTGTAAAGAAGAGTGGGCAAATATTGCAAAGATGTACAAAGTTAGTAGAGACAAATCGCAACAGACTAAAGGCTGTTATTAAAGCAAAATGTGGTTCAACAAAATACTGACGCAAGGGGGTGATCATTTGTCCAACTCTGTGATTGTTATATCTTTCACTTGGATGTTATAAGTTGCACTGAGGAAATACAGCTGGATAAAACAAAAACTCTGTCCGTCTTCATTTCAGGCTGCAAAGCAACAAAATGTGATTATTTTAAAGGGGGGTGATTCTTTTCTATACTGTAAAGTCATAAACTATTAAATAAAGCCATAGTTTCTGTATTTAATTTATTTTGTATATTACTTTGTATTATTTATTTATTAGTTTTCATTTATTTATTGTATTGTATATTAGTTTGTGCTTTTTTTATTTTTTGCTTTATGTATTTATTTGTTTTTTATTGTAGTTGGTCCCATCCCTGCTCAATTACAATTTAAAAGACAATATCCCGAAGCACCCTCTGAATATCCCTGCTAGTACTACACATGGACCACAGACTTGCAGTAGTTTTACTCTATTAATCTTGACTCTAATGTTCTTAGGCACATCAAACAAGGTTACTGCGGGTCTTGAGCTTGTAGCCTCCCAATTATCAAGTAATATTATCCAGCTCTGCAGCTGCTGGCCGGTGTGTTGCAAAGAGCCTTGGACAGCTGTAATGGTGCTGCGGGAGTTCAGAGCACTAGACCTCAAAATCCACTACTTAATGTGTCAATACGGGATTGTCCACCAACACGCCTATCTGCCATGTCTTCTCCAGAGGGATTCAGGAAAACACAGACTGGCCGTTACACTTGGAGAGAAGGTATGGGATTTTGAGTGGCATGGCTGTGGTGCGAGTATGTTAACGGAGGCTTTCAGCTCTATCCTGCTGTAAGATTGATGCCACACAAACAGATTTGTTTTATCTCAATGTGCTTGAGAAATCATTAGTCTATCATTAGTTTCTTTCCAGTGTCTTTATGGGAAATAATAGGTCCACAATCTGCAAACGGCACTGTTAGACTTTTAGCATAACATGCAGGGTGTCATAAACGCATTTTAGCAGGATAGCTGCAGAAATTGCGAAAGCATTCCTGTGAATTTCACTGTACTGTGTGACAGGTGGTAAATGAAGCCTGATGTTTCTCTGCAGATGTTTTGAAGATCTCTCATGAAATCATTTTGGTGAGTTGTAAAACAAGTGAGCTGTATTGCCCTACAGGATAAGACAAACCACTTGAAAATAGCATCTCTAGCAAGTGATTTCACTACAAAACTGTTATTTAAAGGTAGCATCTTCATGTCACTGCTGCCTTCAGAAATACCTTATTTTGACCAATATTCTTTGCATATGGCAGTCCCAGATAGCACTGGAAGAACTCGGTGGAAAAAATCTTAAGGTGGCAGATGAGACTTATGAATCCTACTTTCTTCAAAAAATAGTTTGTTAAAAATAAGGTTAAAACCTTGTTAAAAAATAATGCTAAAAATGCTTACACTGCCGTTCAAAGGTTAGAGGCTCGGTAAGATTAAAAAAAATTTTTTTGAAAGTGTCTTATGCTCACCAAGGCTGCATTTTTATTTGATCAAAAATACAGTAATAACAGTAATATTGTAAAATATTATTACAATTTAAAATATCTGTTTTCTATTTGAATATGTTTTAAAATGTAATTTATTCTTGTGATGGCAAATATGAATTTTCAGGAACCATTATTAATGTAATATGCTGATTTGGTTTGGAAGAAAAAATAAATCAATCTTACTGACCCCAAACGTTTGAATTATATTGTAGAATAGTACTGTAGCTTTACACAGTATTATAGTTGTTATAGAGTTTTGTGCGTTTTAGACTATCACTGAAAAAAATTGTGTAGAAACAGTTTTCACTCAGAAATTGCTAGTAAATTTCACAAACAATTTCTAAGAAATGGAAAGTAACATGTTGAGTTGAAAATGAAAATTTTGAAATAGAAAGACTGAAATATTCTCTTGTAAAACGTAAACTTGGTTTCTTTCACATCTCCGAAAAACATTTTACAGTGTCAGAAGCAAAAACAAAAGCACATTTGTTTTTAAATGCACCGTAAAAAAATATATTTTTCAAAGTTATAAATAAGATTAGAGAATGTTTTAACAAAATACTATTTCAGTTTTTCTACTTAAAAAAAAAAAAAAAATCATGTTTAATTCAGTGTATTACTTTCCATTTCTTTGTATTTTTTGTGAAATTTACTAGCAATTTCTGAGTGAAAATTCTACACTACATTTTTCATTTTTTAGAGTAACATCAAACTCTACTGGAGTCAATAGTGTGGTGAGTGGAGTTACATAATTGCTAACGTACAATATACTACATTTATGAGTCATTTATGAGTTTATATTTAAGTCAAACGTAGCTGCCTGGTAGACACGATATGGTGAGGCAGTTCACTATAGGTTTTGAAACCAAGCTTAAGTGTCCATTGAGAAATTCACAAGTCACATAAAGTTAAGCAGGTTTTAAAAGCTTCTAATAGCTTCACAGCAGAAGGGACACATATTACAGAATTTTATTGCTGTTGTAAATTTTAAGATAACTCTGTAGTGAAATTAGCCTCGAGTATGATACGTTTATTACCTAATGACGTTTATGCAAATCTCCTCCATTTCAGACTTGTAAATTTCAAGCAACAATTTACACATCAAGAACTCTTGTTATAGATCACTAATGAACTGTGAGAGCTGTATTTGTCCAATATGGCCACAGCATTTGGTGTTTTTTCTGCTGAAAATGAAGTCAGTTGCTTTCTTCTGGGTGACGGGGGTATAGCTGGTTCTCCTGATCTGGATGGTCTTTCTGACAGCTAGGTGAGTCTGTGTGGTTAAATGCTGTTTTTTGAATTCTTGAAGAGAGTATATGTTGCCTAGAAGACTTTGAATAGCATCTTACAACAAGTAAGTGGCTTCCAAATAGAGTTTCTGTTACTGGTCTGAAATGGTTCTTCACTTATACCTTAGGTCTGATAGCTCACTTCACAATGCTATTCCATTCTGTTTGAGGAGGCATTTTGTGAAAGCGTGTTTTTGTCTGCCAGTGGATCTTCACAGGATGCATATAATCTGCTAGAAAGGTTTATTTTATTCTGGGGTGTCTCGAGAGGCCTGAAATCAGATTACTGCGATGGGATCTTTTCCATCAGTCAGTTGGGATTAGATGCTGACAGACCACAGGTGACAAAGTCTGCAGATTTGTGGCTTCACATGCTTTGTATCGGTCTGAGCTGTTCACTTCTAGAGTCTTAATCGGAGAGTTGCTTTGTGGGAGAAAAGGCTTTGATTGAAGGGAATTACTTACTGGAACTGCTATAGCTGCTGGAGATGGGCAATCCAGTTTGTGTGAAGTTTAACAGAGTCTGACTGAAGACATCTGGGAGTTTAGGCTGTCAAAATATTAAGGTCCTAAACTGATATGGCCTTTTGTTTAGTAGAAATAGGTTTTCGGGTTTAATAGTGCTTGCAAGGCAATTCTGTATTGAAATTCCTTTTTTCTTCAGTGCCCTTATTTAGCTTGAACTGTTTAATAATTTTTTTTTTTTTTTGTAGATAATTTCAGACTTTGAGCTCTCTGTATTTTATATATATATTGTATTAAGGCTTTAGACAATAGGCTTAGCTCTAATAAATCATATTACCAGCCTCCAAATTGAGATAATTAAACATTATGTACATTTTATAGTAGCATAAAATTGGACTTTATCATTTATTGTTTACTGTAAGAAAATAATCTGTTGAAAAATTGATAATTTCCTGGCAGAAAATTACCAGACCCTTTTCCATAAAGTTTATGGACATCTGTGAAAATTCAATACAGAAAAGTTCCTTCATATTAACATGGTACATTGTGCTGTATTTTTACGGAATTGTCTTAGTGTTTAGAGTTTTTATTTCCATATTATTGATCATAGTCACTGAGTTACAGTTCACTGCAAAATAGTAAATTATTATTTTTTTAAATAATTTTTAAAAGTTGTCATCAAAAGTGAAACTGTTAAAAAGTTAAATTTATCTCAAACCATCTTTAAAAACCATGAACTTTGCATTTTAAGCTTCAGTCACTGTCAATCACTATTACTCAATTTTAAAACATTTTTTGCAGATCCAGGACCTAAAATATAAGCTTTCCTTAAGTTTTAGCTAACTGTTCTTTTACTGCATTGCCAGCACTGGAAAATTTCTTTTCACAAAAGAGAATCTAGTTTAGTTTTCTTCTGGTGAACGGGTAAACCTGGCCTGATGGGAGGGCAGAGCACTGCAGGTAAAAAGGTAAACAACTTCAGTTTATCACCTTGAACGCAAGGAGATTTCACATTCTGATTTCCATTTCGTGCTATTAATATTTGATTTACCTGCAAAGTCACGGCTATAGTGGAGTCTGGGTTCATGCTGTAAGTTCTTCTAAAAAGCAAACACTCCCTATTCTCCTATGTTCTCTTTTATTGCGTTACGCGTAAATAAACAAACACATTTGCATAGACTTGCTGTAGCTTGGAAACCAATGCAGCTCTGTTACGAGTTTGCAGTGGCAATGAACTGCATGCATATTCGTCTGCATCCCTTTATGCAGATGGACAATTTAACATGCTGTAATTACGAATGTCCAATTCGTAATCATCTCACCATGATCAGACCAAAGAGAACACAACTGACTTGTAGAGAGAAAGAGAGAGAGATTGTGTTTCTTTGCCCCCTAGAGAGCATGGGGTGGCACTTTGTGCATCACAGAGAGTGCACTGTAATTATGAGCTGATGCAGAACCTCTAAAACAGTTTATCTGAATCTCATTAGTGAACAATAGGCTGTTTTAGTAAACATGCACACAGGGTAGCTTACAGTAAAGAACCAGAATTATGCACTGTGAACTAGATGTTGCTAGAATCATGCATTACTAGTTGTAGCTTTATCATGCAACATATGGTGTGTTTTTGGAAACATGTATGATATTAGATATTATTGATAATATCTAACTGGTAATACATCATTATGAATATTTAAAGTGCCACTATTATGGGTAATGAAAGGTTCATATTTTAGTTTTGGGAGTCTCCAACAACAGGTTGACATGCATGCAAGGTCAAAAATAACTTTCATTAGCCCGATTCGGACGGTAATTGTTTCTCATATGGACGTCTGTACAAATAAATTTACATATCACCTCAGTGATAAAACTCATGGATTCGGATGGCGATTTATTCACAGTGGAGGAGCGAGTTCTGTGATACTACGAACCCGGGAATGCACTGCTTACGTGGCCAGTCACATGATTGTCTGCTGTAAATAGAATGAATTTTATTTACAAATTTATTCTTATTATTGTGTAAAATGTATTTAAAAATACTTATTATTATGTCAAATATATTCTTATTATTCCAAGCATATTTTATATTTATTATTTGATTATTTAAATCTCCTGTTTAAAAATAGGAAAATAGACCACTATAGTTGTATATAATTATACGCGATATATATCTGTTTATAATACACATTTTAAAATTGTATTGCATACCTACTGCTGCCATGATAAAGACTCATTTCGAATGTTTACGTGCTTTTCTTCTCTTTCTGCTCCCAGTCGCTGAGGTGGAGCAGTTATGAAGTATTGTTCTTTTAAATACTTTCCAGCTTATCAGAAATAAATATGTATGCAAATTACACCGAAGTACAACGTTACCTTACGGTGTTCGGGAGTGCTCAAAAAGGGTTTAAACACTGAATTTTGAAATGATTTCTTCTCTTAAACTCAGAGATGTGGATTCGGATGGCAATTAAATTACCACACGACCTTGGTGTTTGTCAAAAAACAGTAGGTAATTTGGCCGGGGATTTTTACAGGGGGTTTGAGAGAAAAACACCGACATCCTGGATTTGGACGGCATTAAAATCACCAACTACTCCCTGTAAATGGTGAAAATCACTTACGTCCCCCTGAGAAACAATTACCGTCCGAATAAGGCTATTGTCTTATAATATGCATTTATTTTTACCTTACTTGCTCAACGACTCCCAAACGATTCGCTCAACGAATAATTTTTCCAAACCCCTCCTTTGCGTGGCTCTAATCTGCAGTGATTGGCGATTTCATCATGCCTGTAATGCCTGATAAAGCAGCGTTTGTGAGCACAGTGCTGCTTTGTGTACAGCGTTACTGGGGAAAACGCTATTTTTACCGCTCCAAAAGCGGCACCTAGTGGCAAAGAATTAATTTGCATTTTCATTCAGACCAACGGGAAAAGACCAAGTGGGTGGGCAATATGCTAATGTTTCATGTTGACGTCAACATGAAACAGCTTGGGATTCATTTTAAAAATGACTCGTTTCAATGATTCAGAGTTGACTCTTTCATTTGAGAGACAATGCCTTTATACACGGTGCACTTTCAGATTTAAAACTTTGCAGGATGTTTTCATTCACTTACAGCTGTGTTACACGGAATTTAGTTTGTTTTTAATTACAATTCAAACTTTTCATTGAATGAACCATGCTATAAAAAGTTGTAAATAAACGATTATTGGAGTAGGTTTTACAAGAAAATATAATTTCACTCTTTTTACTTCAAAAATTGACAATTAATTCAATGTGTTACTTGCTATTTATTTGTAATTGTGAAATTTACTAGCAATTTCTGAGTGAAAATTGTTTCTATACCATTTTTTTTCCAATTAATGGTGGAATTGCATTTCTGTGAATGTTCTAATTTATTTTATTTTATTTATCATCAGTATAATTGACTCCAATTTTCATGTCCATTTAGTTTAAGTTATCTGAAAACACCGTGGTGAAGATTTTGTTGTGCAGTTGTGCAATTTAAATGATTGATGTTAGTTGTTTGTCAGTGTGTGTACAAAAATCATATTTAACAATATCAGAGTTTTATAAAAAGGCAGAATTGATGATGCTATTATATCGATTTGTCGCTCAACTTGTGTTGGACTAATGAAATTGTTCTGTTTTGTCACTCTTAAATTTCTTTGAATTTCACTGAATTCAACTTCATGAAAATCAAATTTGGCATTCTGTGCAGCTTTGCGAATTCACTTTAAATTCACACTCTTCGATTGAAAGGCAGCCAGTTCTCACATTGTTTTTGCCCATCCCTGTACAGAACAGCATTGTTACACAACACTGAGGAACCAGAGACCAAATAGTTTGGATTGGATCCCCAATGAATCAAATGTAACTGAGAGTTGTCGTGACATGTTGTAGAAACCAAATGCTCAGCAAGGTGCACATATTCTCAGTCATTCTCACTGATGTCACATATTAGACCATTAAGCACATCTGATCCTTGGTTCATGCTGGTATGTCTATTTCAATTGTAAGTTCACAGAAATATTGCCAGAAGACACTGTTATCCTATATTTTTTAGAATGAAGCAAATGAGACTTATCATATTGTAAGATTAAAAAACTAAATGTGTGTAGTATTGCTCTGATCATGTGGTCTTAGAAAAATGTGAAAAATATTAATGTTTATATTGCTTTGTTTTGACCGATTTGACCACAGCATGTGAGTTTTGAGATCTGTTCTGAAACCTTATTGGAGACATATATTTTGTTCAATCAGAGATTCTGTTACATCATGCAAAGACTCCAGGCTATGATGATTTTTTTTTTAATTCATTTAAAAAAATAGTAATAATAAAAAACACCTTCTGACTTTTATTTTAGAAAGTCTGACAAGACTTGTTCTTGGAGGGTTGCTTATAAAATATCATTTTTTTCTGTTAATATTTTAAGACTTTAACAATTGGATATTCAAACATCCTATGAATTATAAAGAGATGTTTTTTTTTTTAATGTATTTTTTCAACTTTCTTCTTGAGCAAATGACATTTTAGGCTCGTGTTTTTTGTGGAAAATGTGTGCAGGAGTTTCAGTATTACACCGAAGTACAGGTAAAATTCCATAGTCGATGAAAAGATGAACTCAATGAATCATTAAGGGGCTCATAACACAATTAAACGTAATGCATTCTCGTTTTCCACAGACATTTACTGCAGGACATAAATACAAACATTGTACCATGGTGCTTTTATTATGGTTTCTTCTCCAAGGTATTACTTGTTTTTTCACTTATAGTTTTATTTCTATAAAAGAGTATAATTCAGGACAGAGCACATTACTTTTATAATACTTGCATATGCCTGATTTTCTGGACAGCTTGTGTATATAATGGATCAGATGAGAAGCTTCAAGTGGATGTCATCTTTTATTTTGGAGACTGTCTGTTTTTTTGTTTTGTTTTTTTTCTCCATGCAGTCAGGGACATTGGCAAGGGTACAGTGGCCCCATCCTTGATTATATTGCTGTGGTGACAGGCAGTTTTACAGCCCGTCTGATAGATTTAGCCATACTTTTGGGAGTGTTTAGACTGAACAGCCTCCCATGTCATTCAACTGGCCATTGAAGTGTCTCAGAAACACCCATCATGGCCAATTCTGATCAAGCTTTAATATGAAAATAAACTTTTACCAGACTGCTGTTCTCACTGAATAATTTAAAGGCGGGAAGAGATTTTCGCTCATTGTAAGCAACAACTTTATGATTTCTGCTTCTGTACTAAAATGTATAGATTGTCAGATCTGGTTTACATCTTCTTATGATGAAAGTATATTGCTTACTTTACGAGGCCCTTCTCCTTTGGTTGTTTATCCTAAATTTAATGTAGGAATGAGGCTGAGGTCGCTGTGTTTGGTCGACCGTTGTGATCCATTCTTCTTTCTTCCTCTATTTGTTTACTAATGTTTACTTTTTGTATTAAATTAATATACCGATTAAAGGATGGAAAATGTCCTAGTCGCGAACGTGACCATTCATGCTCTAGTTTTAAATCCAGATGTGTAAGCAGCACTTTTCTGTGTTTTCACTTTTTTATCAGCATCTTTAACCAAGAGTTTTTCTTTTTAAATGACTGTGAAATTAAAATTTGAATTTTAAAGTGAAAAACTGCATCTTGGCACCCTTCAGTCTGTTCTATTTGGCTCCGCCTGTTTTTGAAAACAAGAACGCATTCTATATGACAAATAGCTGTTAAAAGAGAGAGGTTGGGCAAAGAGCCTTTATATGGAGATGGTTTGGGTGTGTATTATGCTAATTTCTAGCTGCATGCATGTGTTCAGTTATCCAAAATAATCAATTTTCATCAATATTAGAATGAGGGTATTTATGGGCATGCATAAAACAAATATAAATAAGCAAAAATGAAAACATTCAAGTGCACTACTGGTTTGAATCTGGCGGAACACAAATTTCTGTACACAATTATTAGTTATCAGTGAAGTCAGTCTCATTTGAGAGTCCTTTATCTTTGTAAATACATTCATTTTTTTTTCCTACTCAGAAATGCTTTATGGCAGATGTAACCTTCTCAGCTTCACTTACTAGACATTGAAAATAGACATGTATCATTGCTGCTTAGTTCGCAGCTGTGAGATGATCATTTTGTGCCAGTGTTTTACACGGTTTGTTGAGAAATCTGGGCAGAGGCGTGTATTCGATGTAGTGGTATTTATATGACGTCAGTGTGAGAGTTGCAGTTGTTTAAGAATGCAAGTGTGCAATATCAGATGTGAGACACAAAGAATACTTTTGACATTTCCTTGGGAAAATCCTTACTGTAGTAATGAATGGCTATTTCATAAATATGATTGGCAGATGGATTATAGATAGCATCGGCCAAGACTTTCAAGTTCCTTTCTCTGAAAAAGGCGTGCTTGAATGGATACGGGAGAACAGATAACTCTCTTTAACAAAGCTACTGTCAACTGCTGTTTGAAAATCTGCTGCATTTTCTTAACACAATGGAGACATTTTTCAAGCTTCCCTCATTAAATATGATTGCCCTTGATGTTGAAAAGTCAGAACTTTCGAGTTTCCACGCTTTCCTTAACTATGAAGTGCTTTCAAATCACAGATTAATTGAGCAGTAGCCTTGTTTTGTACAGTATGTTCATTGCAGATAACCAGACAGCGATTTGCACTGATTTTGTTGCATCTGCATGTAGATATTTGTTTACCGTTCCTAGTGTTAAAAAGTACATAATCAAAGCTGGTGCAAACAGGATACACAATACCCTAATGTAGTTCCTTTAATTACACACCATACAATTTGGCCCTCTATACTGTACCTTTTCAATAATTTACATGCATTTTTATGTCTTAAACCTTTAGGTTTTTTTTATGTCAGCTAAATAAAATTAGGTAAGGTTTTTGTCTAGATTGCAAGAATAATTTGTGATGGTGTTTGTCATGAATTAGAACGGGAATTACAAATTTATCAATGTTCTGGCATGACTGCCATCATTTCGTGGCAAAAGTGTGACTTGTGAAGTTAATTGCTTGGAATACAGCTATTATATACAGTATATAGTATATAAACTACCAGTCAAAAGTTTGGACACACCTTCTTATTCAGTGTTTTTTCTTTATTTTGATAGTGTTCAATATTGCATATTAATACTGAAAACACTGAAATTATGTAGTCAACAAAAATGTGTTGGAAAAACCCACAATATGTTTTATATTTTCGATTCTTCAAAGAAATATATACACACACACACACACACATATTTCTATTATACGTATATAATTTTATTGTTGAGTCCTATATAAACAATCAGTCATTTCACAGATAGTCCTGAGCTGTTTATGTAACACAGTAACACTTTTCTTTTTTTTTTTTTCAATTTATTTTTATTTCTAACTATTAAAAATACAAAAGGAAAAAAGCACATAATAAATATACAAATAAATACCAATAAACAACAACAAAAAAAAATCAACAAATATAAATTATTACTATTTATTTCTTTTTTAATTTTTTTTACATATATTCAACCTGTTCGAAATAAAAAAAGGGTAGGTAGAAGCCCTAGGCTTATTAAATCCTACCCTCAGTAATTACCAATACCAAATCACAATCAGCCATAATAAATCAGACATACCATTTTGAATAATACAAAAATACTAGTCCAAATTACGTCCTACTTTATCTATCTATTAAGATAAAGAAGACAAACAGAAACAAAATCAAGCAGCATTAACAACAATGTTGAAATTCTCACTCTCACCCCTCACTTCTGTATTTATCAAAAATAAATCTTTTATACCTACTTTTAAATTGCAACATATTAACACTTTCTTTGATATATCCGTTTAATCTATTCCACAATATCACCCCACAAATCGAAATACACATACTTTTGAGTTTTGTCCGTGCATTTTGCTGTCTCATATTTAAAGCCCCTCTCAAATTATAACACCCCTGTCTATCTGTGAATAATTGTTGTATATTTCTAGGCAGCTGTTTATTTTTTGCTTTATAAACTATTTGTGCAGTTTTAAATTCTACCAGATCATTAAACTTTAAAGTATGAGATTTTAAAAACAATAAATTGGTATGCTCATAATATCCTACTTTATTTACTATCCTAATTGCTCTTTTTTGTATTGTACTTAGCGTTTGTAGGGTGGTTTTGTAGGTGTTGCCCCATACTTCAACACAATAATTTAAATATGGCAATACAAGTGAACTATACAGAATATAAAGTGCTTTCTCATTCAATACATGCCTTGCTTTCGCAATTACTCCAATACTCCGTGCTACTTTTGCTCTCACATGTTTAATGTGGGGTTTCCAACAGATTTTGTAATCAAGAATCACCCCTAGAAATTTATTTTCATATACTCTTTCTATTTCAACATTATTAATCATTACTTTTACTTGTGTATCAGTTTTGCGGTTTCCAAACAGCATAAATTTAGTTTTATCTAAATTTATCGATAATTTATTCAAGTCAAACCACATTTTTATCTTATTCATTTCTGCTGTGACCACCTCCAAAAGCTGCTGCAGATTTTCCCCAGCACAGAAAATATTAGTATCATCAGCAAAAATCACAAATTTTAAGAGATTTGTCACCCTCAATATAATACAATATAAATAACAATATAAATCAATTTGGACCCAAAATCGACCCCTGTGGGACTCCACATGTGATATCTAAACACTCTGATCTATGTTCCCCAATTTGTACGAATTGAAGTCTGTTACTTATGTAACTTTTCATCCAATCAAGTACAACCCCTCTGATACTATAATTTTCCAATTTAGTGATTAATAAACGGTGATCAATTGTATCAAAAGCTTTTTTCAAATCTATAAATACTCCCACTGCATAGTTCTTATTATCTATAGTACTAGTAATATTTTCAATTAACTCCATTAATGCCATGGATGTGGATCTGTTCGACCTAAATCCATACTGACTATCAACTAACAATTCATGCTTTTCCATAAAATTTTCCAGTCTATTAACGTACAATTTTTCCAATATTTTAGAGAACTGAGAGAGTAGAGACATTTACTCTCTACTAAATATGATTTAGTGCTCAATAAACATTTATTTATATTTTTATTAATGAACAGTTGTGTTGCTTAATATTTTTTGTGGAAACCATGGTATCTTTTTTTCAGGATTGTTGGATGAATAGAATGTTCAAAATAACAGCATTTATTTGAAATAGAAATCTTTGAAACTTTTTTTTTTACTGTCACTTTTGATCAATTGAATGCATCCTTGCTGGGTAACTGTTCATTTCTTTTTTTTTAATTAATAATAATAATAATAATAATCTTACTGACCCTCAACTTTTAAACATTATTGTACATTCAACTCATTAACCTAATTAAGTCATTTTTAAATTACATTTTCAATATGATGGCATTATTACTATTATGTGCACACCATTTTCAGATGGAGGAAAACTTAATTTTGAATAAGATTCTATTGTTTATATTTTCGATTTACATTTACATTACATTTAGTCAGTTAGATGATGCTTTCATCCAAAGCAACTTACAAGTGAAGACAATATTTAACACATTCCATATTCCCTTCATATCATTTCTATTATCATTTTATATTTTATTATAATACTCTTTCTTACTTATCCTCATAATACTAGTCAGTTTATTTTTATATCTTTTATACTTATTATCTTTTCACACTTTTCAAGATTCAATTCAAGTCAAGATCCATCCTGATATGAGTTATTTGAGTCATTTAAATGATTCAAACTGATTCAAGAGTCTTTTTGACCAATGCAGTCCAATAACTCCCAAGTTCTTTTCGACTAAAAGAACCAGCTCATATGAATCATCCGTTTGTGAATCAAACTACACTAGTTTTGCAGAATGTTTGTTGTTGTCTGCAAGTGGTGAAGGCACTGCACATAAAATATTGATCTGATTCTTCTATTAATCTCATAAATTGTCTGTTTATTGTCTTGGTAGTATTTTGTGGCACCCAGTCTTTGTGTCTCATCACACTCCATTCAGACAGTAGTTTCAGTGTGTGTTCTGATGCTGTGTATCATTACTCTGATTATAAGGGTGAAAAGGCAGCAGCTGGAGAGCCCGTTCCTGCGGGAACACCTGGGAAAGATGTAAGAAATTTGATTAATCTACTGTACCTTAAGACATATGGCATTATTCAGAGTCACCACCCTGAGTCAATACATTCTAATGGCTGACTAATTTAAGTCTTTTAAAGTCAGTACCTGATATCTGAGGCCCACAGGGGTTACATGAGAGCGTTCAGAATGGAATGTGCATGAAGCCGTGTATCGCTTGTCTGTTGAGACGCTCAGAGCATAACATGGCATGTTAGTTACACTATCCTTCAGAATATGACAGGTTACGTGTAGCGTTAATTTAGATGTCCTGTGCTATGAAAAGAAGCAAATTTGTTTTTCGATACTTGATTGCAGAAAAAAAAGCATTTTTCATATGACGTACTTAAAAATGTTTATTTGACATGTAGAGTTCAGTAATTTTTATGATAGACAGATTCCAGTGGCAGTGGTGAAGAAGCCCAGCATGTTTTCCTAAGTGAAAGTTTGATTCAGATAGTATCATCCTGAGCTCTACTACTTCAAACGTTTGCAGCAATGAATCGCTGAGCAAATGGAAACTCACAAAAAGCATTTCCTGGCGTAACCCCCTTGGCATTTGTGGCCAGCGCTTGAGATATCTCTGTTACTCCACTGGATCTTGTTCCAGAGGTCTTTGAAGGCCTGCCATTCAGCATATCAACAGTTCTCTCTGCTTAAAACATGCATGCCTCTGAGATGGGCTGTGTTCATTTGAATTAAAATTGTATCTCTATCAAAAGCTGAAAAGATGCTGTGGAAGTAGTGTTGTTTTCGTCAACGAAAATTATGACTAAATATCGTCGTCAACGAGTATAACTCATACGTTAAAAATTATATTAAGCCTTAAGGTTCTGCATAATTAAGGGCGTGGCCACTTGAGTGACAGGTGGATTGCCGCTGCTGTCACCACCGGCGAGCTAGGTGGGCGTGGCTTCAGCAGCCAGCTCCCGCCTCTTTGCCCATTCTCGATTATCCGGGAGTGACGCGCGGTGACGCACTGCCAAGATGGCAGGCCGCCAAAAACAACACTATGTGGAAGTCTGTTGCTGCACATGAAATGTTTATTTGAAGTGTTGTAGGATGTCTATTATGTTGGTGAGTGTTTATGTCTGACATTAGCCAGATTTGCACACTTTTGGACACTTAAAGGGGTGCTATTATGCTTTTTCACTTTTTCAGCTTTAGTTAGTCTGTAATGTTGCTGTTTGAGCATAAAAAAGATCTGCAAAGTTACAAAGCTCAAAGTCCACTAAAAAAAAGGGAAAATTTCATCCGTTGTCCCCTTTAAGAGTTGCATGTGAGTGGAGGCAAGTTATCTTAAAAATAGCTATTTTGCATTTTTAATTTTAATTTGTACTTTATGTATCTTATTTTAATTATATTTAAAATTATGTATTGCAATTTGTTAAAAGATTTTATTTATTTTTTATTCTTATTTTATTTTAAAAAGTTAGTGTTTTTACCTTTATTGAAAACAATGTAGCAGAGAGGAGGATTTATATATGTGTGTGTGTATCTTTTATTTTCCATATTTTGTATTATTATTATTATTTTATTATTTATATTTATTTATTATATTTTTGTTTTTATTTGTATTTGTTTTATTTATTATATTTATGTTTTTATTTGTATTTTTTATTTGATTTGATTTTCATTGAAATCTGCCTGACCAATCGGCAGGTGTGTACATGGTCCCAATTAGTAAGCAAACAGTGCTCTCTTGCAATTTCATTGGCTATTTTTCAAGAGAATGTGCAAGAGAATGAGAAGTAAAATTTGATTCAAATAGAATATTCAAATCTTATTGTAAACCCTCACAATCATCATTCTCACAGAAAGAGTCTCAAAGTAAGACAGCTGATACAAAAGGAGGTTTGCCAGATTTACACATCTTATTTGTATTGATCTTGTTTTATGGAGAAGGTCTCCAGACTAGTGCTCTCTTAACTGAGCTTTCACTCAACTGTCTTGACAAGCTCCGCCATCATAAGAGTAAATTAGTCACATCTCTATCCGTGAGCTTGGAAACATGATTAAAAAAAGGGCGAGGCGCTCATCTGGCCCTAATATAATTCAGTATTAATAGTCTCACTTGAAAGCTTAACTAAGACAAATTGCTGTATTTTGAGGGCCAGCGTTCCCGTCTCTCTAAGTACCCTCTGACTTATTTCAGACATTTCTCTCTGTGTAGCTGCCGGTCTTGATGTGTCACACCTAACAAGAGCCGCTGTAAATTTAGCCTGTCGATACGCGTCAGGCCTCATTTATCAGCCACCTCTTCTCGTCCGGTTTTCCCTCATTCACCTTCTTCTATTCTTTTTTTCCCCCCCACCTGTCCTCTCTCTTTTGCTTTTCAGCACTAGGAGTTTTGACGTTGCCTGTGGTTTTGCCTTATCTCCAATCAGATTCCCTCTCACAAAGCCCTGGCAGGCAGGTGATTGGATTCTAATCACGGCTCCAGCCGGAAGGCTTGAGAAAGAGAGTGTGTGGTTTTGTGTATGTATTTAGGGTGTGCTATTTGTGCAAATCATTCTCTAAAAAGCACAGAAGTGAGAAAACCGATTTGTCATTTAAATGAGGCCATCTCAACACCTTGAGACACTTATTCTTGCCATCAGTGAGATAAGCCGCTGCGCTTCACCGACATGACTTTTACTAAAAGATGGCTGGAGCGGCTCCCTGCTGAATTCCTAACTTGGGGGACATCAAACTGATACATTGTCTGCTGACTGGAAAGATTTTCGCCTAAGTTGTTCTGTCAGGATGCTGTGAGGAGTCCAACTCTGTGATTAAACTGGTTCCTGTTCTTTGTGTCTCCTCAGGGTTTGAAAGGAGATCCTGGACCTCAAGGCCTACCTGGTCTCAAAGGTGATAAAGTAAGTCACCCTGCAAGTTTGATTTCTTGTACCAACCTTCACAAACTGTAGCACAGAGAGAGATAGAGGCAGAGTCTCTATGTTTTTCAGACAGTGAGCCTTCCAGAAAATTGTATATACCTGTACATAGAAAGCCACAGAGGTCTATATGTGAGTCATTCTTAGGAGAAACTGCCATTTGTGGCTGAACATTTTCAAGTTTTTTTTTTTTTTATTATCATTCTAACATTTAAAAGTTTGAAAATGTCACTGCTAAACTTTCTAGAACTCATATTTTCCCACCTCAGGGCCATTACTACCAGAGATGCCTCCAGACCAATATTCAGATTAGCGGTCAGCGGATATTGGTTTCTCAGTGACAGATACTGCAACCCATCCACTCATAAATATGTGGTTGACAGCCTTGCAAAATATCAGTAGTTATTTGTTAGAATTTAAATATGAAGTCAGAAGGTCAAACGGTTAATATTAAAGGAGGAAATGTCTGCATAATAGGGTTGAACAGAAAATGAGGGATGAACATGAATTTTGCATTTTATCAGAAGCTGCATAAAACACATGAAAAAAGTATTTTTACTTGCATATTGAAATGATATATTTTAATTTTAGAAGAGAAATATTTATGTCAGTTCTTATTAAAGTGCCCCTATTATGCCATTTCGAATATTGCCTTTCGTGCAGTGTTTAATGTAGCTGTATGTGAATGTAAACGATCGGCAAAGTTGTAAAGCCGAAAAGTGCGTGATGAATAAAGTTGTCTTCCAAAAGAAAGAATCTACTCTGAACAGCCTGAACGAGTCGTCAGTAATTTGAATCCCAAATAATACATTTGCATAATCCCCGCCTATGTTCTATGTTGGCCAGCCGCAAACAACTTGACCCGTCCTCAAACACTGTAGCTTTGATAAATAATAGATGCTTATATTTTCTATCGAGCGATTAAAATACAGAACTATGGAAATGGGCGTATTGTTTCCGACACGCCCTGTACGCGGTTGACCAATCATAACAGACTTGGCAATCTGACCAATCAGAGCAAATTAGGGTCACAGAAAGGAGGGGTTTAGAGAGACTGAATCTTAGAACTGCTTCGAACAAATCATTTGAGGTTAGTTGGAAAATGAGATGATATTAAATTAGTGCTGTCAAACGATTAATCGCGATTAATTGCATCCAAAATAAAAGTTGTTGTTTACATGATATCTGTGTGTATACTGTGTATATTTATTATGTATATATAAATACAAACACATGCATGTATATATTTAAGAAAAATATGTTTTTATAATAAAAATATTTTTATATAATATAAAATATAAGAATATAAATATATAAATGTATATACATGTAAATATTTTCAAAATATATACTGTGTGTATTTATATACATAATAAATATACACAGTACACATACATATATTATGTAAACAAAAGCTTTTATTTTGGATGTGATTCATCATTTGACAGCACTATATTAAATGCATATTTTGAGAAAATGAAAGCATTTTTTGACCTTGCATGATTGTAGAAGATATTTTTGTAAGACATATATTGTAATTACAATTAATTGTAATGTTCTCAGAGAACATGTCTTCATAAATCTCCCTAAAATATTTATGTATAAAACAAGACAAAAACATTTAGCCAGTCTGGTAAAATAAACATTAAATTTAATTAAATAACATTATTTTACATTTAAAATAAATTATTTTACTAAATAATTTTAAATGAGTAAATATAATGTGTGTTTTTAAAGTTTGTAAAGGATGTTTTCAATGGAAGACAGTACACAAATACTTATTAGGATTTTTAAATTTGTTTGTGTTTTTTTGCAGTGTTTGCTTCAAGTTCCAGTGCAGTGCTTTTAAGTGCATCACTATACTATAAACACAATTTTTGTTTGTTTTCACAAACACATTATTTTCTGTGTTAACAGACGGCATGTCACAGATGTGGCTAGTAGAACACAAATCGCCTTTCATCTAGAACTTTCCTTTAAAATGCCTTCCAGAATTTCCAGCTCATCCAGACAGACCTTCACAGCAGGGAAGATGTGACTTCAATGAAACAGAATGTAGAAAGAGCTTCCTACTCTGATATCTGATTCCCCAACACCCCGTGCACACAGACACACGCGTTCACGCACACAGACCACAGCGGGACTGCCTTTCAAACAATAGATCAAATGTTATTCTCTAATTAGCTGCCATATTACCCATTGTCTTTTACAGTATTGGGGTTCTTTGTTTGCCTGCATGCTCACGTAATTGTCAATGCAGTGTTTTCAAGCCTTGATGTTCTAATGAGCTCCTCTGCGTTAGAGCAGAGAATAACCAGCTTCTTTTCATCTCATCACCCAGTCAGACCAGAGGGACGGAGGAAAACAGTTAGTTTGGATTGAAACTGACAGTCGGAAAGACACGTCATGCTCTTCAAACATAGAATGACTCTGAATATCTTCAAACGGGCCAGCTTTAGGTGTTCACAACTTTATATTTCTGCCAACTTTGATGTGGAGTTTCTGCATATATTATGTAAACAAAAGCTTTTATTTTGGATGTGATTCATCATTTGACAGCACTATATTAAATGCATATTTTGAGAAAATGAAAGCATTTTTTGACCTTGCATGATTGTAGAAGATATTTTTGTAAGACATATATTGTAATTACAATTAATTGTAATGTTCTCAGAGAACATGTCTTCATAAATCTCCCTAAAATATTTATGTATAAAACAAGACAAAAACATTTAGCCAGTCTGGTAAAATAAACATTAAATTTAATTAAATAACATTATTTTACATTTAAAATAAATTATTTTACTAAATAATTTTAAATGAGTAAATATAATGTGTGTTTTTAAAGTTTGTAAAGGATGTTTTCAATGGAAGACAGTACACAAATACTTATTAGGATTTTTAAATTTGTTTGTGTTTTTTTGCAGTGTTTGCTTCAAGTTCCAGTGCAGTGCTTTTAAGTGCATCACTATACTATAAACACAATTTTTGTTTGTTTTCACAAACACATTATTTTCTGTGTTAACAGACGGCATGTCACAGATGTGGCTAGTAGAACACAAATCGCCTTTCATCTAGAACTTTCCTTTAAAATGCCTTCCAGAATTTCCAGCTCATCCAGACAGACCTTCACAGCAGGGAAGATGTGACTTCAATGAAACAGAATGTAGAAAGAGCTTCCTACTCTGATATCTGATTCCCCAACACCCCGTGCACACAGACACACGCGTTCACGCACACAGACCACAGCGGGACTGCCTTTCAAACAATAGATCAAATGTTATTCTCTAATTAGCTGCCATATTACCCATTGTCTTTTACAGTATTGGGGTTCTTTGTTTGCCTGCATGCTCACGTAATTGTCAATGCAGTGTTTTCAAGCCTTGATGTTCTAATGAGCTCCTCTGCGTTAGAGCAGAGAATAACCAGCTTCTTTTCATCTCATCACCCAGTCAGACCAGAGGGACGGAGGAAAACAGTTAGTTTGGATTGAAACTGACAGTCGGAAAGACACGTCATGCTCTTCAAACATAGAATGACTCTGAATATCTTCAAACGGGCCAGCTTTAGGTGTTCACAACTTTATATTTCTGCCAACTTTGATGTGGAGTTTCTGTGGATTTAAATTGAATTTGAGGAAGGCTCTGCCTGTTTTTGTCAAGGGCTTTTGAATTAAACTGATATCTCTGCTTGTATTTCATAACCTTGAATATATAAAAGTCCTTCATTTAAGAGCAGATAAGCACAGATATAGGGACAGCCTGGTCGATTTATTTATTTTTCTCAGGTATGCCTCAGAATTGTTCTTAAAGGAATAGTTTTCCTGAAAATGAAAGTTTTGTCATCTTTTACTCACCCTCTTGTCATTCCAAACGTGTATGACTTTCTTTCTTCTAAGGAACACAGGAGGGGTGTTTTTTTTTTTTTTTTCCAGTTAAAATGTGGAACAATATTTTCACTTTTGGGTGAACTATTCCCAAATTATGTGGAAATATTAGTAGAACGCCATAGTACAGATCATTGTAAGTGAATTATTTACATTTGCATTTGCATAATTTCGCGGTATTGCACAACTCTCTGAAATATTTGATTCTGATTGGGCAGTCACAGAATTCTGTGGTCAGATATTTTTGTGTAATCGCCACTAAACTGTGTAATAAGTGGGATATTGTACAGTTAAGCTGGTCGATATGCTAAATAGGCTATATAGATGGACCTTCATGGTCCTGGGTCCTGATTTATAATGCGACAATGACTTGTTAACTGGAGGAACAGAATGCTGCGGTTTAGATGACTTGCTTTTATTTGTACAGTAATCACTCCTCTCAATTTCTTGTCTCTGTTGCAGGGGGAACCAGGCCTGCCAGGTCCGGGAACACTCTCGGTACGTATCTCACTGCATGTTATTTCAGAGCTCAATGTAGAAACTGACTCTTTTTAAATGAAACATGATCTGCATTATTAATCATATGCATTAAGCACTGAAATGAGATTTATGGAGAGTCATTGCTAAGGTTTTAGGAAATGGTTAACATGACCAATAACTGACACAGATGTGAGACAGGTGCTCCAATGGTGTGTAATGATGCGTACAATCTTTATACAATAGGAAAAACAGGTAAACAGAATTTCAAAGCTGAGAGAGAATTCATTTTATTAACCTCACCTTCAGCTCCATTCAAGGATGGCCGCTTTCAATGATCCAGCCAATTCCTGATGAAGCAAATAATATTACAATATTTTTTATTTTTGAACTTGATGATTTTCTCTGAAACAGGTTGCTCTGACATTTTTTTTTAAAAGCAATTAATACTTTCAGCAAGGATGTATTGTTGATCAAAAGTAAAGGCATTTATAATGTTACCAAAAATTCTATTTCAAATAAATAGTTTTCTTTTGAGCTTTCTATTCATCAAAGAATGTATCACAGTTTCCACCAAAAAAATATTAAGCAGCACAACAGTTTTCAACACTGATAATATGACATGTTTCTTGATCACCAAATCATCATATTAGAATGATTTCTGCAAAATCACGTGACACTGAAGACTGCTGAAAATCTAGCTTGGCATCACAGGAATAAATTACATTTTAAATTGGAAATTGTAGTAATATTTCACAATATTTTTTTACTGTATTTTGTCTGAATAAATGCAGTCTTGTTGAGACTTCTTTCAAAAACAAACTTTTATGCAGTGTTGTAAAATGTGTTGTGATGTTTCATGTCGATTTTAATACTAAAAATACTGCATTCACTCTCTTTATCTTCAACTAAAGAAAATAAATTTAAATCAAAGAAGAGCCCACACATGCTCAGTCAGGGGCAACCAACAGACTGTGGAGGTTAGACGTGTCCTGCAAAGTAGAGAGCTAATAATTCCACACATTAAATGAGGGACACGTCCACAACATCTCATAAGACACCAGAATGGGATGTATGCTCTTTGTGTGAGAGGATATAGTAATAAAGCTCTGCCCCTTTATGTAACATAAACATTAAACTAACCCCAGCGGAACTATATCAGGGTGTAACAGTTATTTACTCATGCTAATTTTACATTTTATGAGGACAAGCAGGAATACCAGGGATTCAAACGTGAGAGCCGACAACACACTTGCCATATCACCACTCCCTCTTGTAGTCAAGTTGTAAATCATTCAAGACTAAAACATTTAACAAGCTTTAGCAGCTGAAATTCTTGATGTTTAAACAAATAGCATATAGCTGACATGTTGAACATTTGATTTTACGTTTCGGGTTTTTAATATCCTGTTATGGATGTTGGTGTTGTAGACATCTGTCGCTCGTATTTACGACCTCTAACATCACAGGCCGTCTCTCCCCAGTTACATTTTGACTGTTTTGGCAGCCTTTAAAGCTCTTGCTCTCCGACTTTCACCGAACACAAGGAGTGAATGGCTATTTTCGCAGCTGTTCCTAAGATGTGTCAGTATTTTTGAGGATGCCAGCTGAAAGATGACACCACACTGTTTTACTCTGCATCTGAAAGTCTGTCTGTGTGTGTCTTGTGTATATGTGACTGGTCATGCGTTTTGTCCTTTCAGTGGGTCATGTGCTGTAATATGTTTTCCTGACCTTTGTTCTAACAGTGTTAACAGCTGAAGTTAATTGCTGTCTTTCTTTGATGAAACACATGATAATTTGTCCTCTGTTTTCTCCTAGGTTGAACAGCAAGCTCAAAAAGGGGACCAGGTAAAAAAGATTTTTCTTGAGAATTTTATTTAAGTGCTTGTAAGGCAGCACTAACTACTGAAATCCACCTTTTCCTTAATTTTCCTGGAATTTTGATGATTCATAGCGGAAGCCTGTTGCCTTTATTCAGTGTGTTTTTAATTAAACACAGCTAAAAAGATCTGATGGTGCTCCTTCAGAAATTTCTGTTGCTATTTCAACTACAACTCCTTAACGCACAGACTCAAAATCTTCTGTAGCTGATTTCAGCTAAGCTATTTTAATTGTTAGAATGTTCAGCAGGCAAAATGTTATCAAAAATGATGGCATCATTGTAACGGTTACATTCAAAATTGTGATTGGTCTCTCCTATCTATTTCTAAAAATACAATATTGTGTTATGCATTTCTTCACAGAATTATTCTTTAAGAAATTATTCAACAAGGATGCACTAAGTTGATCAAAAGTGACAGTGAAGGCGTTTATAATCTTACAAAAGATGTATATTTCATATAAAAATGCTTTTGAACAAAAAAAAATGTTTTCAGCATTAATAAGAAATGTTTCTTGAGTACCAAATCAGGATATTAGAAGGATCATGTGACACTGCAGGCTGGCGTAAATGACTGCCTGAAAATTCAGCTTTGCATCACAGGAATAAATTACATTTTTAAAATATATTAAAACAGAAAATAGTTCTTTTAAATTGTAATAATATTTCACAATGTTACCGCTTTTACTGTATTTTTAAAAAAACAAATGCAGTCTCTGAGCATAAGACTTCTTTCAAAAACATTTAAAAAATCTTACGAATCTCAAACTTTTGAACAACAGTGCGGATAATAAAGCTTAGCCTGAAAATGTTACTTAAACTGAGACAAATTTGGGTGATTTAAAATATTCTGAGAATCTGTATTTCTTTTGTGTTTGTGTGTGTGCAGGGTCCCTCAGGAATTCCCGGAGAAAAGGTAAGCATATTAACATTTTCTTGAATTTAATCATTTTATTTTTTTGTCTTCCATAATGAAGTTTACCCATGAGCTGCAACATGCTGTTTGAACATCTGTCTCTCAGCACTTTAGTAAGTGCCGGGCCAGCATGTAAACCCGTCCAGGCAGAGCCAGCTGCTATGTCCTCATATTTAACATTAATGTTGCTTCTGGATGTAATCATGTTTTTGGGGGCATTAATGACCATGGGCAGGTGGAAACCTAGATCCGGACCAGCCTGCTTTATGTGCTGCAATACTTTCTGAAAACTGAAACCCTGAACTTTTACCCATCATCCCCAGGGAGACGCTGGCCTGCCCGGTCAACCAGGAGCACCAGGGAAAGAGGGCAAAAGGGTGAGTAAACCGAAGCAGGTCGCCGCCTGTGTGGGCTGGATCCATGTTGCGTGTATGTGTTTGTGTGACCGACCCATCAGCGAGACGAGTCTTCGGGAGTGACCCGGCAGCAGCTGGAATGAGAAAAAAATCAGGGAGCTCTGTGTGGGCTTAGTCTCATGGGAATGAGTCTGAATATTCAACTGTAAGGTCAATCGTAGACTGACAGCACGTGTGGCCGACCCCAACAGGAAACAATGTTAAGGGTGATTTACAGTTCAATCGTGACATGCTTGAACATATTGAGAAAATTACACTGTTTCATTATTGATTTTATCCTTCGTTTCTCAGCCCCTCCTGCCAAGGGATAAATTGTTGGTCTGCCCATGGCATGAAAGCTTTATGTGAAATTTGACTGCCTGCAACAAATTGCAGTTGCGCGTTCCACTTATTTGAATTACCGAAGCCGTTGAGCCATTTCACTAGAGGCGCGCTAACACCTGTTAACGCAAATGTTATCTCGGCTCCTCGAGTGGTTAATGGTCCTGAATGCCGTACAGTTGTTTCTCGACTCCCTTGAATGTGATAAAAAGTATTACAATTGCATGCCACTTAGATGGAGGAGAATACTTGGGTCCGCCGCAGGGACTGTAAGCACAGCATTAAGCCCATTCAACAGAGTGAATGAATGAATATTTATTATCCTCTGCAGTGGTGTTCACTGGAGTGTTATCATGACACTGTTGGGTATTTTCAGTTCAATGATGGATTGAGTGATGCACCGTGCCATAGACATCTGGATTTTGTCCACATTGGTTGGGAGCGTTTCCACTCAGAATGGCAGTACAATTCCTTGCTCAAGTTCACAATTGGTGTCTGTATTCAGGGTGCAGCAATAAGGATTTTATATATATATGCTGTCAGTCGATTAAATTTCTTTTTTACTAATTAATCGCACATTTTTCTGAAATTAATTGCGATTAATCCCACCTAACATTAAAGTTTTTAAATATACTTTTATATTGCAATAATTTCACATTCAATCTTCAAATTAATGTACAAACAACATAAAGACAGTATATTTTTTAATATTTGTTTAATGGCATCTTTTTTATGACTGAAGACCAGTATCAATGATACCAATACTGATTTCTCTATAAAATGCCCCCGCCCCTAATATTTAACCATTGACTATAGCCATTCAACATTACAGTATAATTAAGAGCTATCAATTTTAACATTTATTAGACTTTAAAAATTTACTTCTAATTTAAGTGAACTTAAAACAATCTTCACATAAACCCATTATAATAAATGTCATATTTACCTGTGCCCTTCAGCAGAAATATACAGAAATTGAAGTTATCAAACACTAAATTCTAAATTAAATATAGATGAATCCTTAAAGCTATAAAAGTAATTTTTTTTCTTTGTCCTTTGATTATTTCGTGCTTTGATATGAAAGGATACAGGCTACAGCGCGCGCCGGTGCCTTTGTGCGCATTGGCGATCCTAGACTTCTGGGGGCCCTACGCAAAACTGTATGAGTGGTATGAGTGGTTATGAACGAATGAATGAAACGCATTTGTCCGTGTTTCACTCCGTCTCGAATCGCGC
>NW_015537947.1:702766-702931 GCF_001515605.1 Sinocyclocheilus anshuiensis
GAGCACAGTACGCACTCGTTTGACTCGCACCTGGCTCTGAAGTGAAGTGGCGCGCGCTTCTGAAACGTCTAACGTCTCCAGTCGTTCTGCGACTGAATAAATGCACTTCTTGTCAAGAGAAAAAGTGACAGACGCAGCAGTTGTGAGTGGGGTGGCCAACCCTAG
>NW_015537947.1:704735-711279 GCF_001515605.1 Sinocyclocheilus anshuiensis
GCACACCGCATTAAAAGAAATGATCATTCATGTTTTCATAACCGCTGGCCAAATTCAAAAACTAAACTAAAATTAAGTCATCTTTGAGAGCAAGGGGGGCCCCCTGGTGTTTCGGGGGCCCTATGCAGCTTGTGTATTTTGTGTATAGGGAGGATTGGCTCTGTTTGTGCGTGCAATTGAAGAGCACGCGCTGCGAGCACAGTACCGTTTCCGCACTCGTTTGACTCGCACCTGGCGCTGAAGTGAAGTGGCGCGCGCTTCTGAAACGTCTCCCGTTCTCAGTCGTTCTGCGACTGAATAAATGCACTTCTTGTCAAGATTAATATATATTTTAATTTATTTTATTAATTACATTTTTTTATTCATGAAAATTTGCTAGAAATTACAAAGCTAGAAATGTACAGCTACGTTATCTAAATCCACATAAATTCATTAAAACAATTTTGTTGGAAGCTATAATGAAATCATTCAGAATTTTGTACAACATTTTTTATATTTTATTTTGATATTATTTATTTCTGAATGTTTGACAGAAATGAGAAATTATACAGCTACTGTATCTAACTCCACATAAATTCATTAACACAATTTTGTTGGAAAACTAACAAAATCATAAATTTGTTTGCAATTAATTTTATTTATTTATTTATTTTTCATTTATGAAAATTTGCTAAAAACTAGAATGCTAGAACTTATATATCTATTTAATTCCACATAAATTCATTAACAGTTTTGTAGGAAAACTATAACAAAATCATTTCAAATTTGTTTGCAAGGCATAAAAATGGTTGTACAAGATCAGTGAATGTAATATTTTGTAACAGTTCTGTCATCTGGCCTGAAGCAGTTTTAAACTGGCCCCGAGCCAGCAGATCCATCCTTATTGTTGAGCTGTGGTATTATTAGTCTTGGATATTCAGACATTTGGCATATGATCTGGTGTACAGTGCAGCTTGTTCTGGCGGAGAACAGCCAGATAGACCAGGTAGAGCCATTTGGTTGACATAAAGTGACCATCCACAGTTTTTTTTTTTCTCCATGTTTAATGCTGGGATTATCTGAAATAGATTATACTATGAATGCCAAAAAAACATTTTTTATCAGAATTTTTGTCAGTCCAACATTCAGTAATATTTCACAGATATAACCATAGCCGCGGGAACATATTTTGAGCTGGGGGGGCTGATAAATAAAACGGGGGGGTCACGTGACAAGAGTGATGCGAGAAGACACTATATGATGGCGGATCCAAAGCGCAACTTTTGTTAATAAAACTTTCATTTATTCGTTTAATAGCCTATAAGTGAGTGTCTTTGTTGCTGGGTTTTCATTAAAAAAATTTAAAATAATGAACCTCAAACTGAGTATTCGTTTTAAATAAGGGAAAATACCTTATTTATTTGGGTTACAACGGCTATATCCATCTTATTCATTTTGTTAATACAAGGTAGATGTTCAATGTATGCGAATTTGCCATTGTACTATTTTATGGCTAATGTGTTTTAATAAGATAATAAACCACAAACTACGATCGTTTTAAGGTAGCCTAAGGGGAAATCCATAGGCTATTTATTTGTGTTAAACGCGGGTAAAACATATCCTTATTTATTTTGTTAATAAAAGTTAAAAGTTTAATATAGGTGAATTTGTCATTGTACTATTTTATTGTATAGACTATGTTTTTTTTTCCCGATTAATAATAATGAGCCGTAAGCATTCATTTAAAGTAAGGGGAAAATCCAAAAACCTTACATTTATTTGTGTTACAACACGGGTACATCAGTCTTATTCAGTGGCGTAGCAAGTCAGCCCTGGGCCCATATGGAGCGTTATGGGCTCCAACTCGGTTAACTTAAGTAAGTTATTGTTGATATTTCGGAAGTAAATAAAGTTACGTGAATCGTGACTATTCACAAGCTGTTTTATTTAGGGTATGCAAACACAATTTTGGCACAGCGGCCAAAAAAAAAGTTTAAAATAGTGAGGGGATATTTCAATTATTTGTTCATAAACTAATGTTTTCTGAGTCAATGTTGCAAAAATTAATTTTGACTCGCCATCTCCTCATTGGACGTGCCTTTAGAGAGAAATGCATGGCCTATACTCTTACCTTTATGAGCAAAAATGACGGCCTATTTTTTATTTTCCGCTGTTATAAAAAAAAAATGCAAGTGATCGCACTGGCGCTTCCATGGCCTGCAGAGCGCGCTTTAGGTTCCACTCTCCGCACAAACGATTGGATATGCGCCTAACAGCGCTCATTTATCTAGGTTAAATGTTTAAATTAATACTGTGAAATGCATGAAGTGTTTTATGTCTGTTTATTTTAGGCAAGTCGTGTTGGTTTGAGAAGTCTAAATTGATCACTGCCCGGGCCCATATGCACCCGCATACCCTGCATAGACGCTACACAACCGGTCTTATTTGTTCTGTTCATAAATGTTTTATGTTTAATATAAGCGACTTTGTCATTGTAGCATTGCTGATGTTGTGTGTGTGTGTTTCATTAAGAGTAATATTGAATCAACCTTAAGCATTAATTTTGTTTCAAGAATAGGAAAGACCTAAAGATCAAAATAAGCGCTACAGATGTGAGAATGCGAGATTTGTTGCTGCTGAGGTAGACGCTCTCGCTCTTTCTCTGCTGTCTGTAGAAATTGTTGTTAATTCTTAATTTGGGTAAGGCAGAGACATGTTACAGGTTATAATATAATTCAAAAGATCATGGCAACAAATGATTTTTAAGTCAGTTTAATAAGTTTAATCAGTTGAAATGACTTTCACAGTCAATTTGATTCAACTTATCTCATATTTAACCGTTGCTTCATTTTTTTAAATGAATTTGAATGAATATACAAATTAATAAAATTAATATGATTTATTTTTATTACATATTGTTCATTCATTTGTTTTCAACACCGCACCCCCAGCACCCCCATTTTTTCGTGGGCTACACTCCAGGGGGTGCTACAGCACTCTCAGCACCCCTACTTCCCGCGGTAATGGATATAACTCAAAGGGAATGTTCACCCACAAAATGAAAATTATAATTTACGCACATTCTGTGATATATTTTGTCCATACAGTTTTACAGTTGGGTCCAATGTTGTTTGGACCCCAATGTTCTTCAGAATATCTTCTGTTTTGTTCTATATAAGAAAGTAAGTCATACAGGTTTGGAATGACATGAGGGTGACTAAATAATGACAGAATGTTTTATTTTGGGTGAACTATTCCTTCAAAGCATGTATGGTTCTGTAAATGATGTCTGAAAAAGCTATCTCTTTTAGGCTGCTCTTGGATAGTACTCTCTCTCATAGACCAAAACAAGAAGTGTACTTTCGAGGCACAATAACCCATACGCATTTTCTACAGTCAGTCAGTCAGCATTTTATTAAACTTTTCTCTGAAACGAGCACAATGTTGTTGTTGCCCTACCTTCAGTGAGATTAAAAGGCCACTACAAGCACATGACCTTTAATGGAAAATTCTGAACATAATGTCAGCTTCTACCATCATGATTCCTCTTTAATTGGTTGTTGTTACAGAAAAAAGCTGTTTAGAATCCAGACACTGTGTTCTAATGATCTTGTGGATGGCACCCCACGAATTCATTAAATTCTCTGTGCTCGCAAGGGATCGCGCTAACGTTTACCACCCACGCGAGTTAGTTTGCCCAAAGACTTAGACTGAATTATTTTCCGTCTGCCATTCAAATCAGTGTCAAGTATGTTGTTTTGTTGCAAAAGACACTGTTTGGCCCTATATATAACTTTTGCTTTGATGACTGCAGAGCTTCCCAGCGAGCAGGGATGTGGTAAGGTTTCGGGTTATATTTGGCGAGTCACATGCAGCCGGGTAACTTGTTGAGCAGGACTGCGGCGCTATGCACTCTTGGAGGCTATTTGGGGAAAGGAAGGACATGGGTCATTATTACTGGCCTTCTAGACGAAGACGAGCCTCTGCTGGCAAGAGACTCTCACCCAATTAACAGCTCTCATTTTCCACACCACTGTCGGGCATACACAGCTGCCATCTTTGCGGCAGTGAATTTTTCGCTGCTAGCTAGGGTAGATCTTTGGCCTTTGTCACATGTCAAGTGTTAGCATTTATTTGCATGCATTAATTTCTCCAGCCAACCAAGAGTTTACAGTGTTGACAATGTACATGTAAGCAGCGCAGTGTTGTGAAACAAAAACACAGTTGCATGTACAGTTTTGGTGCCCATTTTTTTGCACATCTTGCTCAGAAATCAAGAGAAAACTTGTTAAAAAGAATACATTATATGTGTATATATTTAGGACACACACACACATATATCTATCTATCTAGGGGTGTGCAAACTGACCACCAGGGGTGAGTGAGAGAATGATTTTAATCTGTGTGCAAACATGCAGGCCCATCCACCTCACTTAAAAAGATAGGAAGTAATATTCTTTTTTTATTTATAACTTAAACTTTGATGTTTTGTAATATACAGTCAGGGCTTTACATTAATACCCGCCAACCTGCCAGAGGCGTGTGGATTTCAGGCAGTAACACGGTCACTGCCACCTTAACGGGATGAATTTTATGTGCAGTAACAGAGCCCGACATTAACGTTTGTCTGGGCCAATTGGATTTTTTTGAAGGGGCAAGTGAAAGGGAATTTTACTTGCCCGGCTGGACAATTAACCTGATTAAAACATCTGACTAGGGAAGCACCGAAATTTCGGTGAGAATGATTCTGATTTTATTACATTTTGTGTAAACGGCGATTTATAATGGATGATGTATTGACAGTAACAAAGTCGCAGCAGTTGAAGCTCAAGCAGCCTGTCTGTGTGTGAGATAATCTCGTGGAGAAATCGAAACAAATGAACACAACTGCACACAGAAGAAACATACAAATTTTGTTTTTATATTTATAACATAGGCCTATAGCCTAGTTAAGCAAAATAACACAACCAAGAGAGTGCAGTTTTTCCTGAAAACCAGTACGATTGCAAATTTGACATTGATTTTATACAAGAGTTCAAACGAGTAGTTTGAACAGTCGTGCATCTCAGTCGAGCAACATACAGCATTGTTTCGTTACTGAATGATTCAGTGGTTTTTTTTTAATTAATAATTTGAGGCAATGATTCAGTGGTCCATTGAAAAAGACAGGCACTTGCTTCATTCTTGAATGAATCAGCCGTTTGAATGAATTGTTTGAATGAATGCCTCAATTACTCACTCATTAAGACAGTCACTTGCTGCTACCTACTGGCAGTTTACATCTTTGCATTTTTTCCAACATTTCATATTTATATATTCATATCAATCTTTATACTGTATAAATAAATTTTTTTCTGCTTTTCGCTAATGTGCTGATTATGCATGCAGGGTGAAACAGGCCTTAGCCTTTAATAGTTCAGAGGTATTGGAAGAGATCACATTATGGTTACCTGCCTTCCTCACTGATTAAGCAAATACAATATCTATTATAATATATTCAGGAAATTTGAGACGTGCGGGTTAAATCAATGTTCATGGAAGCAAACCAGAAAGCCTTTCTCATAGATTTCTTGGTGGAGGGGTCAAAAGAGTCAGCCCTCCTGCCATCTGACTGATGAAGTTTAGTTAATAATGGCTGAATGTCAATATCTGTAATAACTTAAGCATATAGCAATAAAAGACACCAAAATAACAATGGAATGGATCTGAGCACCCATGGGATATGAGCTCATGTTAATTATGAGATTGAAGATCAGAGAGAGGGCACTGCAAAAAATTGTTTCATTAATTGCTATTTCCCGCAAGTTGTCTAGTAGAAAATATCCAAACACCCTTTAAATAGGATTTTTAAGTAAATTTACTTGAGAAGCAAAGTTGCTTAAGACCTGTTTTCAGACAATATTTTTTTTCTAACCTCTTTGGCAATTTTTCTTTTAAGTATAAACATTACACAATTGTGTTTTTATGCTTAAAATAAACAATTAAACACAAAGGTTTAGAACTGTCCACATGACTAGTTTCTATTTCCATTTCTATTCATGCTGTGTAGTCCCGCCCACCACACAGTTTAATTGATCCAAAATCCCACTCTTCTTGACTGTATTGTACTGTAAGGAATTTAACTCATTAATTCTTATAAGGGAATTAATTATTATTCATTTTATTCATTCAGGTTTTGAAAGGACTCGAATCTGAAAATTCTAAGTCCACCTGATTAGAACTGATTTAAAATTTTAATAGTTTACACCTTATCAACGGTCGTCCAGCGAGACGTTAATGTCCGTGTATCTTAATCTGACTGTGTGTATTTTCCCTGGCCACAGGTCAATACAATTATGATAATTTGTAAGCTACGAGCTAGTCTCGCTGTGCGATGTTACAGCATGGGAGCGCTTGTAGCGTTGTCACCAAAGTGAAAACCAGAGGTCTTGAGCGAGAGAGAGCGAGCGAGCGAGAGCCTGGTGTCCCTTTTAAGCAGGCTCGATGTTGGTCCATCCCACAGGTCGTTGTCCAATCAGATGGTGGCTGCGGGGCTTAGCCACGCCCTGTGTGGTTCCTTTTTTTC
>NW_015537947.1:711421-721193 GCF_001515605.1 Sinocyclocheilus anshuiensis
ACACCTGTGCAATAATCATGCTGTCTAATCAGCATCTTGATATGCCACACCTGTGAGGTGGATGGATTATCTCGGCAAAGGAGAAGTGCTCACTAACACAGATTTAGACAGATTTGTGAACAATATTTGAGAGAAATAGGCCTTTTGTGTACATAGAAAAAGTCTTAGATCTTTGAGTTCAGCTCATGACAAATGGGGGCAAAAACAAAAGTGTTGCGTTTATAATTTTGTTCAGTGTATGAATATATATAAACACAACATATACAAGTATACATGTATAAACACAAGTATATATATATATATATATATATATATATATACATACATACAAATACACACACACACATATTATATATACAGTATATATATGCTATGAAGTTGAGCCACCCCTTGTTTCTAGGCAACCTTAAACAAAATTGGTGATGTGACCACAAATATATGAAGAGTTATCCATTTTACTTGCCCTGTGATGGAGAGAGACCCATGGAACAATTGGTAACCACATTTTATGTTCAGAAAACTTTTTTTTGTATGTTCAAGGACTCATGCTTCTTGTGTCTGAACAGCTACAGACAAATCTGAAAAAAATATCACACGTGACGTGTGTGTGCTTTAGGAAGTTATAATATGAGGCTATACTGTTAGCATGCTGTTAGCTCTAAATTGCTGGATGATACACATTTGTTAAGATGGTAGGAGTGGGGTAATTTGAGCCAAAATTCATGGGGTAAGTTGAGCCAGTGGCTCATCCCTTCTTATGATTATAGAGTATTATATTACTGTAATTATATTTTTAATGTAATTATATATTTCATTAATTTTAGATCAGACATTTTTTTATTTTGTTCTGTTTTGAAATTGATTTTGTTCTGAAAATTTTAAATAGGCCTTGTTTATGAAAACTGGCCATTTAAGTTTTTATGAAATTGTATTTCCCTGCAACATTTATAAGTGGGAAGTTGAGTACTGTTAGCCCAGTTCTGTAAGGTCAGTTACAGTCCATTATTTTTTTATTTGAATTCTTCAATTTGAACTTTATTTTTGAAAATTTTAAATCATTTAAAAATGCCTTCAAAGTTATGAACTGTATCTTTAAATAAAACTTTTAAGAAGTCATCCATACATCCATTCTATTATCCAAACTGCTTTATCCTTATTAGGGTTGCAGGGAGCTGGAGCTTAAACCAGCGTCTTGAGCCACAGGTGGGGAAACAAAATGCAAGGATGGCCAGTCCATCCCAAGGCTCACACAGATTTTAAGAAGTCATTTTTATTGAATTTCCTTTCCTTTGATATAGCATGAGGTGAAAATTCAGTTTTACTTCAGCATAATCAATGGTACAATTTAACTCCATGTGGCTCAACTTACCCTCTCCCTGGGCTCAAATTATCCCTCACTGGGGGCAAGTTGAGCCAAGAGACCACATTTTTTGGAAAGCCATATTTTAAAAGCAGTTTATTTTAGATCCAATGTGATTGTTCCCAAAGATGCACCACATCCTGAAATGTATGTACATATTTAAGTTAGACCCATTACTGTCACGTTCACTTTAAACACACCGCAAGTAAAAACTGGCTCAACTCACCCCACTCTCCCCTATATATATGAAGAATTCATTCATTCATTCATTCATTCGTATTTAATAATAATAATTAGTAGTTGTTGTTATTACTACTATATTATTTAAAATTAATTATTTAATTATTTAAAATGCAACTCTAGTTTGAATTATTTACTTGCAGGCAGCTTTGCATTGCATGGCGCTAATAGGCTAAGCCTCCGATGTTATTTAAGTTTAGTGACGCCCCTGCTAATGAGACCACTTTGGTATGTGTTTACATGTGATTTGTTTGCATGTCTGAGTGCATTTATTTACACGTCTGTTTGTGTTGGAGGGTGGCACTGGGTTGATTTAAATAATAATGCATTGCGAGAAAAGGAGAAAAGGCATGAATAGTAATGCCAAGTGCTTGCTTTTATCCATTATGGATTGCACTGACACCGCGTGATGAGCAAAACTGGAGGACTTTGGGACCATGTGACATGCTACAAGAGATCAAACAGGAAGCAGAGGAGCGCCAGCAGAAAAAAAAAGGATCTCTCTCCTTCCCGATGGCAGCACACTGAAATATTCATCAGTGCTTGGAATGGGGTGCAAAGCTCTGTGCTGCTGGCTTCCTGCGCTACAGGACGTAGAAAAGCACAGGCACGCATGCCATGGCAACGAGACTGCCAGTTTACGTTACACATAGTCAACTGGCAACTTCAGCTGACATACATTTGTGTAATTAGTCAGAATTGAGTTGGAGAATGGCTACTTGTGCTGCAGGTGTGTGTGGGAGTGTGTTTGTGTGTGTGTGTGTTTGTGTGTGTGCACGCGCGGTTGGGTAAACAGAAAGGGCACAAACCTCTGTAATACACCCACAGTAAATAGATGGTTTTATTATGGTTTTATTAGGAGACAGAAAAGCAACAGCCCACACTTGCGCATCACAGTGCACTCGCCCCTAAGCAAGAACATACACAGAGCATGTTATCGTTTAATGTTCTGCCAAGTTCTCCAGCGCTCAGCGCTGCCCTAGCTGGCGTACAGTCGCGTGTGGGTTCAGTGTGTGCGTTCACCTCACACTCACTCATAATGGTGTTCATCGGCCGTTTAGCTGTTGGGATGCAGAGTATTATCAAATAGGAGCTTCAAACTCTTCACTGAGCGGCTAAGGACATGGAGAGCCCACTCT
The DNA here is from genome assembly GCF_001515605.1 of Sinocyclocheilus anshuiensis. NCBI lineage: Eukaryota > Metazoa > Chordata > Actinopteri > Cypriniformes > Cyprinidae > Sinocyclocheilus > Sinocyclocheilus anshuiensis. The sequence continues at coordinate 714,161 of NW_015537947.1, forward strand.
TATCTGTAATGTACAAATCTGCTTTTTCATGCTGTATGCAGCACTGAACACCTGAACGAGTATCAGTGCAATTAAATCATCATTTTGGATCCATTTTGTAAAAGCAAAAGAAAGCTTTGTCAATGCTAAGAAAGCGTTAATTCTAGTAGTTATGGCAGGATCTGGTAATCAAGATTGTTTGCAGCGATAGAGATAGGTACTGTATATATCTGTAGATGTTTGAGCAGTGTTTTTTTTTTTTTTACTGAGCAACTAGTATTGCAGTTATATCTCATTACTAGCATGTTTGTTTATGAATGTCTGAGTTTTGAAGTCAAGAAATTAAAGTTTAGTGAAAATAATACTACAACACTTATGTATTTATAGAGATATATAGATGTAGATATATAGATATATAACTGTAGATACAGATGATTAGATATAGATGTATAGGAAGGAACAGATACAGATGTAGATATATGGATGATAACTGGATATCGATGGATAGAAATAGATATCGATGTAGATATAGATAGATAGGTGTAAATATGCATAGGTATAGATATAGAAAGGTATAGATATAGATGAGTATAGCTGGTTAGGTATATAGTTGTAGATATATAGATAGGTAGAGATAGATATACAGTAGATGGATATATATGAATAGATATAGATGTAGATATAGAGAGATGGATGGATGATAGATAGATGGATAGGTAGAGGTAACTATATAGAGATAGATAGGTATATATATACATATATATATATATATATAATGGATATAAATATAGAGGTAGTGATGGGATAGATGGGTGGATGGATAGATAGGGTTATACAGATAAGTACAGATGGTAGATATAGCTATATTTATCCATATCTATATATAGAGCTAGATATAGATGGGTATATAGATGGAGATAGTTATAGATACATATAGAGAGCGGTAGAGAGAGCTAGATTTTGTTAATTTTGAGGTTTCTTTTTTTTTTTTTTTTTTTTTCTGCTGTGTGGGGATCTAACCCATGACTTTGGTAGCACTGTGCTCTTCCGGTGGAGTTACTGGAAGGTTTTAAGGTTCATTCCCCTCTACATTAACACAGCAGAGGGACTGTGCAACTAATGCTATGTGCACAGAAAAGGCTGAGATACTGACATGTTGTATTTTCTGCTGTGAGAGTAGAGCGGTGGGTGCAGGCATCATAATTGCTCCTTTTATCTTAGCAAAAGTGTTACTCAGAGAAAAAGGAGTATAATGAATCCGCTAATTGTGGTGATGTATGTAATTAGTGACTCTTGGGCTAATTGTAGTCGAGTCAGAATGTTAATGAAGATTGAAGACTGCAGCTGTAGAAAATGAGCCGTTACTGTAGCTTGCAATGTTGCCAATGCTGTAATACCTCATCCATACTGTTCAATGGCAGTGATCCATTTGGGCTTTCATCTCCAGTCGTCTGTAAAATGTCCCGACATGCTCAGCCACAAGAGCTAAGCACTCTGGGAAGTTACCATATGCCATTTTATTCAACTCCTATATAGACACTGTAAAACTACCTTTACTGCTTGAAATTCTACATTCAGGTCATTTTTTTTTCTCTCTTGGTTACCATTGGATGGGTTAAGTTTCAAACCACTGATCTGTGCAGCTTGTTCTCTCTAGAGATGTGGATCAGATATTAGTTTGAAGTATACTTAATTACTCAGATGCTTCACCGAAGACTTAATTCCTCATATGCTGATTTCTTGTTCTCTCAAGCACAAGTGTAAAGAACATATCCGCCTGTCCGGCCATCCATTTATTTATTAATTAATGGGTATAATATACATGTAAACCCTTCAATCCTCAAAATTTTTGCTTATTTATGTTTTTGTCAAGCCAATATTGAAAGTTTATCTTGACAGTCTTTTACCTTTGCCATTGTAAAATTGTGTTTATTGCAGTTGCATGAATTTTCATTTCAGTTCATGTTCATTTCAGTTGTAATATTAACACTTAATTCCTCGGATGCCGATAGTGTCTTGTTCACTCAAGCACAAGTGTAAAGAACATGTCTGACTATTTAGCCATCCATTTATTCATTCATTTTATGGGATTCAATCTCAACATTTTTACTTTGATTATTTGTCAAACCAAAATTTAAAGTTTATCTTGACAATCTTAAAATGTTAAAATAAATTTTTTTTTATAGTAAAATTAATATTGAATTGCAGTTCCTTTTTTATGTCCTTAAATTCGAATGGCAATTCTACATTCCGTTTGCTAGCTCAATTCAAATTTAATTAAATTTGATGACATTCCAGACATTCATATTGCAGAAAATTGCCAAATTAACTATGGTTTGAATTGACGACTTTATTTATTTATTTATTCCTAAAACATTTAGGATTTTATGCTTAGTTATAGTTATGTGACTCCCAAAATCATACTATTAGCGCCAACATATGGCATGTTTCCGGCTCTCCACGGACCTCAGCCAACATCAGCAGGTGCCTAGAAACGATTAGCCATGTGATACATGCTATAAAACATGAGGGAATGAAATCGGAGTGAGTACTAGTGTACAAACCAGTGAGCGTGTTACTAGGTCACTCTGTGTCATGTTATGGAAGTTTTCCCCAGCTGTTGGAGGTGGATGACTGCTGTAAGAGAATATTACCTCGTAACCAGAGGATCCAGCAGCAGTGATATCAATTTGTGCCCTTTAAATAATTGATGGGAACCTCATGCTGCAACATGCAGAGCGGATGGCCACAGTCAGATAGCCTCGGTTTCGCATAAGTTATATGACCTGTAGATTTGACAGTTTAGTGTGCTGTGAAAATGGATTGCAATCATCCAGACATTTCCGTAAAGCATCACAGATTTGGTATTGTCATTGTATAACATATTGCATGTGTTTTCTAAACAATAGCAAGTAATTGCATTCTATTCTCAGCCAATGATTACAATATAAACAGACAGTAGATTGTGAAGCTCGGTGGAAAAACAATTTTCTCTTATTTAACGTACAATGCTATCTTGAATGCTACTGAAAATAATTTTGCATACAGTTAGGAAACTGTAGGTTAATTTAAAGTGGATGCCCTGCTGTTTGTGTAAGAGAGGGAATGAATGGTAATTGTACATATTTACACTGACACAAACGTTTTCCAGTGGACCGTTTCTCTAGTGACAGCTCCTGCTGGCGACTGCAGCTAAAGTTTCCACACAAGGCTAACTTTAAGTTAAATTGTCATTTTTATTTTCAAGTTTCCACTTTTAAAAACGACTCTCATTGTTAGCATCAAATAAGTAAATGCATATTGTCCTGAAGTGTTTCTACAACCACACACTTTGTTCCTTCAAACCCTATGAAATCAAATTTGGAGTTTTGTATTTCCTATTAAAACAGGAACATCCCAACCCATCAAAAGCAAATTTGACGGCTTAAGGAACAGATGAAATCAACTTTAAAAATGAATAAATTCCAGCTACTTTAATGCAATAAAATATGAACGTTGCTGTACAACCAAAGACACTAATGAGCTATGATTACCTACTTGCAAAAAGTCGCATGGTGATATTTGCAATTTTGGGGAGTGCATTTTATAGGACACACCCCTCAATATAAGAGTCATCATCAGTATTTTTGTTCCATTTTGCTAAATGAGAAAATTTCAACTTTTATTTGTATGCTCCCATATAAACAAGCTTTACTGATTTGATAATGCATTCGGAGTTGGATATTTTCCAATATTTTCATCAACGACATTTAAGTGTATGTGGACATTTATGCATGTTTCTGAAGCACGGTTCTCTAAATCAAACTTTATTTCCCTTCATGAAATGATGGCTACAGCCTTGCATCGCAGAATAACAAGCATTATGCATGTTTTTCCTTTCCTTCCCCCTCTGCATATCTTCTGAACTCTCTGTGTGCAGACAAGGTGACGCAAGGTCACCGTCCTCCTCCTCTGTAAGTCTCCTCACGCCTTTGCGAACAGCGAACAGCGATTAGCTTTTCCGAAACCTCATGTCATGATGATCTCTTAACACTCAGTGCCGCCCAACTGGGCTATGTGGTCAGGAGCCAGATCTCGGTTTTACAGAAAACCTCAGATTAAATTCTATATACTACTAACAATCCTTTTTTTACCCAGGCTTTGGCAGTATATAAAGCAACGGTATTTGTTTTAGCACTGATGTTGCTAATAATGGGCGCCCTGTGGATCGTTCCATATGTGCATTGCTGTGTGTGTCCTGTCAAAGACAGACAGCAGGAGAATGAGACGTACCAGCGGGATGTGGATCAGTTGGCAGTGTTTTTCATTGGCTCGCTGTGTTAGATTAGGCTGCACACATGCCGGTGACCTCTCGACGGGCACCTGTAGGGTGAGGTTATTGGCCAGCAGACTCCTGATGTGTGTTCACCCCTCTCTGTTTGGGCATGCAGTGGAGGATGGCCAGGAGAGCCTGTGTAAATGCCGGTTAATTTTACCTTGGTATGAGTGGTATGAATTTTGAAGTGTAATATTGAAGGAATGTTCTGGGTTCAGTGCAAGTTAAACTCGTATCAACAGTATATGCAGCACTGATGTAGTGACATAAATTCTTCCATCTAAAAATGTGTAATTTATTTGAGCTGTAAAATTGTTCTCGGACTTCTTTTTTGTCTCAGACTTTTTTGCCTTGATGTTAACGTGATAGTTATTATAGATTACAATAAACGGGACTTCTTTAACTGGTATTTTCAATTACCACCACAATTTCTGTGGGTGGAGTTTGCTCCATGTAAATAGTACTTTGCTAATAGTTATGTCACATAACTTTCTTGTGTATATTCGAAAGTTGAAAGACTGAAAATAACGTTTCAATATATATATTTTTTTAATATATAACATCCAAACAGTATGTAAAAAAAAAAAAAAAACATTTACTTCTTCTTAATGTTATTTATAATGTTTTGAAGTCTTATTTTAACCTTTTTAGTCTTCTGTTTTAAGTGCATATAATTTAAATATACTCATACATATCATTTTAAGTTCAGATCTGCATTTATCTCATTCTAAAGTGCTTATGATGTTTAATCCAGTTTGTTTGTATTAAAAGTCTCTTTGTATTATATATATCTGTATAACCTTTATACACTAAGAAAATTTGGTCACGCTTTATTTTAAGGTCCAATTCTCACTATTAACAAACCATTAACCATGACGTTTGCCTCAATAAACTCCTAATTTGCTGCTTATTAATAATGTAAGGTAGTTGTTAAGTTTAGGTATTGGGTAGGATTAGGGATGTAGAATATGGTCATGCAGAATATGTGCTTTATAAGTACTAATAAACAGCCAATATGTTAATATGCATGCTAATAAGCAACTAGTTAATAGTGAGAATTGGTCCCAGTACTAAAGTGTTACTGAAAATTTTTATTTAATTTTTACTTCTTTGGATAAAAACATCTGAGCAGTCTAATTTTGACATTTTTAGACTTCTGTTTTAGGCGCATATAATTTACTTACACTTGTACATGTATTATTACGTTCAGATCTACATTAGTTTCATTTTAAGATACATACAATGGTTAATCTAGTTTGTTCTCAGTGAATAAAGGTTATTTTATCCATCTGTATCCATCATATATATATATATATATATATATATATATACATAACCTTTATACACTAAGAACTATTTTATTTTATTACTTTTATTTTATTTTATTTTCGCTGCATTGGATAAAATCATCTCAGCGGTTATATCAATGAAGTTTCTTGTAATGGAACTAATGCATTAAGCAGGAAATAGCATGTGTGTTTGCCGCCTTTATCTTCATTGTTTCAACACTTAATTTGGTGGATATGACGTTGTCTGAGACCTTGTTTATTTATATCCGTGTTTAAGAGTTGATGCTCTCACAGCAGGAGTTTACTCCTAGATTTATGCCCTTCACAAGTAGGCTGGCTTCAGTTAACTATTTGTGGTCTAACATTGCGGAAGCCTGTGCAGTGACCTTGTCGTTCAGCGCTATTATCTGAGCAATAGATCTGAGTATGTAATATTAACCTATGGCAGCAGCCTGTGGAAGAGGTAGACAGAGACAAACGTCCTCACCCAAAGGAAAAGAATTGCTTGAGAGTCTCCGATGAGGAGAAACGGAGGCAAAAAGAGGGAAAAGTGGAGAGAGAGGGAGGATGGATGGCCGCGACTGGGTACAGATGTGCCGAGTGATGATTTATCTGACTGTCTCAGCCTGTTCCCAGGGTGCCTCGGTGTAGCAGGAGCCACGCTTGCATGGGATAAACACATTAAGCGGCCAGTTAATTAAAGGGGCTGCTCGGGCGACCCGAGACCTTGAGGGTTTGATTCTGCTGGTTACGGACTAGATACAGTATGCAATCAGGATGTGTGTGATGAACTCTCTCTGTGATACTGTAGATGGGTAATGTAGGTCAAAGCATCTCTTGAATGAGAAGGATGCTCAATGGCCTTAATGCAGTCTGGTTTGGACTATAGTTCACCTAAAAAAATTAATTAATTCACTAACTCATGGTGTTTCAGATCTGTAGGGCTTTTTTTTTCTGTGAATCACAAAGATAATGTTTTAAGAGTGTGCTTTACCAGTGTCTTTTGATGTAATGGTAATGAATGGGGTTCAAAAAGCACTATGAATGAATCGTGAAACTAGTTCTTGACTCATATGCTGTATTTAAAATCTTTGTGTGAGGAGCAAACAGAATTTCAAGTCATAAGTAACGTTCCCTAAACTGTAGCTTTCTGCCATTAGGTTTGGTTAACCTTCATTAATAGTAGTTGTAATGCTGCCAAAATATCCAACCTAACATGTTGTTTGTAAAAGCACCATATTTACATCATTACAGACAATGAAGGGCATGATTTTCAGGGATTTCTGGTCTAATTCGGAAGAAGTGAATTTAGTCATATGAACTACTTTTATAATACTTTCATAGTGCTTTTTTGTAGCAGTGGACAAAATATTGACACTGTATTGGTTATTGGCTAATAATAGCTCTCAATTAGTTCTCAGTCTTTTTTATTCAAAGACTCCCCACCCCC
>NW_015537947.1:721240-736150 GCF_001515605.1 Sinocyclocheilus anshuiensis
CCCCCCCCCCCCCCCCCCCTTTATTAATAGGAACTGGGAGTATTGATAAATGAACCACAGTTTATTTTGTGATTCCAGATGTTTCAAGAACTGCGAACTTTCTTTTTTAAAAATCTCAATAATAATTTATTAATTTAAATGCTTTTAAGTCATCCTGTAGTCCTTTTGTTTGCTGCAGCCCCTATTTGAGAACCACTTGTATATGATACTGTGTATTTAATTCTGCACACTCCTTTATAACTTCTAATGACACTGCTAATTTAAAAAATGCTTAAATGTAATCTTTTGCATATCTCAAAAATTTTTCTTACCTAGTTTATTTAATTAGTAATAGTTTTGTAGACTTTTAATATTGGCCAAAACCAGTAATTCTTGGCTTATTGTTGTTGCCCACAATGTTGATATCGGTGCATCCCTACTTTTTTAGATCTCTGATCCTCCATTTTCATTATACTGGAAAAGGTACATCCGAAAGTAGCTTCTAAAAAAATCTCTTTGTGATCCATGGAGGAAAAAAAGTGATATGGGTTTGGAATGACCCATTGGTTAGCTATCTCTTTAAAAAACACTAACCCAGAATGAAATGAGGCGCTGCTAAAGAGAACAACAATTTTAAAGAGCAGCAATTTTACGCTTCTCCTGTCATGCACATTTGCTGACTGATGTTTGTATACAGTGAAGTTAATTGGCTAGATGACAGCAAATTGCCTGATTAGCATTTAGTCTTCTTTCATTGAGCATTTGGACCTTCTTTGATTACAAACTACAGTAGCAGTTGTCACACTAGCCTGCTGTGTGACTCCACTGCCTGACCTCGTTTGTTCAAGTTGCCCAAGGCAGGAATCCTGGACCGGGTGCTTCAGTGGCACCAAGCTTTGGTCTGCGAGGTCAGTCCAGTTGCTGTCCAGTAAGGTCAAGTGGTAGAATGATGTGACCTCATTATGGTTTCCAGCGCCGGCATGGGGTTTGAAGACTTTTGAACCCCATGCTTTCAGATGTCTCCAGACATGACGTGGCGTCTGGGCATGTGGCGTTGGGGTGGTTATGGCCAATCAGGAGCAGGACCCTCTCGCCGAGGGCAGGATTGGTGTAGAAGGTGTTATTTGTGTAGTTCTTTCCTTGAACTTTCTGTGAGGTCAGTGAATATAGAAGTTAACACTTCAATGTGTTGACATTTTTATCAAGTTGTAAAGTAGACAGTATATTCATTCATTCATTCATTCATTCATTCATTCTATTAGTGAAAGTAATATACTGTAGAATAAATGTTGGATTGGATTTAGACCTGCTAGTTTTTTCAACCACATACTTCACTGGTTCAATGCCAGTTTACATTTGTTCATTTGTGCTTTAAGCAGCAGGCCACTGACTGGCATGAGACGTTCCACAGATGGTGTGTGTGCTCTGTTTTAATCTACTCTGCCCATCCGCTCGCTTAAGACCTGGAATACAATACATCCGGAGCTTTGAGAAAATCTCTAGAAATTTGAACTGAATCTGGATTCATAAAGTGTGGTCTTTCAGATGCACAATGAGCTTTGGTGGATGTCACTCATCTACATTTTTAGTACGAAGTGCTCTGCAAAGTGCACTAAAGGGTTACGCTCCAAGGCCCCCAGTAAGTTGAGAAGAGAACTAATCTCACAAAAAGGGCACAACAGATCTGCCTGTGAAATCTCTAAGAGCCATGACTGATTATGACCTGCTGTAAGGTAGGAAAGCATATTCAAAACTCTCACGTTCGTGCATGCACACGTGCACACATGTATACTTAGATGTGTTATGCCATCATTGCATGGAGGTGGTAGGAATGCGTTTACTCAGGAATTACTAATGCATAAATTATGATGTAAATGTAAATTTAAACTTGAAAAAAAAAATAAAAATTAACAAGTAATAATTTTTTATAAGAATCATTTTATTATTATTGAAATTAAAATGTTATTGTTATTAAATTAATATATATATATATATATTCAATAATATTTTTTACATTTATAATGTTATAAAAGATTTTATATTATTTTTGTTATACTAAAAATGCTGCTCTTTTGAAGGTTTCAGTTTTCACTAAAATATTAAGCAGCATAACTGTTTTTAACATTGATAATAATAATAAATGTTTCTTGAGCACAAAATCAGCATATTATAATGATTTTTGAAGGATCATGTGACACTGAAGATTGGAGTAATGGCTGATATATATATCTTATATTATATATATATAATTTTTTATTATTCCATATTTTTGTGTTTGTGTGTGCTTGTGTATGTATATACTGTATAATTTTACATTTGAAGTAAGTCATATTTTGCTTACTTCTGAGGACAGTTTCGTCCCCAAAATATAGCTAAGTGGGGAGGAGGAGGGAAATTGGACTCAACACTAAATATAACATTCATTATGTTTTCGTACCACATAAAAATATGAAATTTGCATAATGACATTAGCACAAGTTGTTAACTCTGAGCTCTTAATTGAGATACTGTAATGTCCCTCTTAAAAGTGGCATTAAAAGCCATTCTAGGTGCGAGCAAACAGTATGCATTGCCATGTTTTGAAAGGAGGTTATTTTAAGGTGTATTTTGGTGCTGTAATAAGAAATGTGGCTCATTGTTTTCTTTTTTGATATCCTCTGTGACTCATTGCCAGCACAGAAAAGGCTCACCGATGCTGGACCGCGTCTCTACACCTATTTACCATTTGTATATTTTGGTTGTGTTTTTAACCTTTCCACCCCTAAAGGAAAGCTTGTACACAACCTCTTTCTCATGTACTTCTAATTCTACACTCGTATCCTTTTGTTTGGCTTGCCATAGTGTGCTTCATTCACTCTTCCCAGAACTTATTTATGGAACCAGATCGCCATCCAGTGGCCAACGGCAGAACAGTTTTCCAGTTCATCCTGAAGTGATCTCTGTAGAATGGATCAGAGGGTGACAATGACAACATCATCCATGTTGAGCCTGAAGTCGTCAAACAAAGCAGAGAGCGAAATGTTGGAGCTCCATTTTGGCCAGAGTGAGCTGAAGCTCTACTCTTGACTGGCAGGCGTCTCTTTATGTGTGTGGGGATGGTTAGATGTTTGGAGGGTTGAATAGATGCATTGTGTGCCACTCAGAACAGGGTGAACGTTAAGCTGCATTTGAGAGGCTGCCAAGCAGCTGTCAGCTTTGCGCTAACTATCTCTCTCTCTCCTTCTCTCCCTATACCCCCAGTAAACAACTGGAACAAATCCTGTTTTAAAGTTTTGCATTGTGACTACTGTGGGCGAGCTTTGTTGATTTGCTTGTTTTTACACCATAAGTACTTCTAATGTTTGTTAAAGTGTATTGCATCAAAATATAGTAATTCATTTTTGTTACTGTATCGTTAAGATTTTTTGTTTGTGTAAATGACCACTGTTCTGATTGTGAATTATGCTGATACTTGAAGGTTAGCCAATTGTTCATCAGAGCGGGCTAAGGTGCTGAAAACTGAATAGGAATTGATATGTAAATGTTAATGCATTCATGAGCTTGATGTCACAACCATGATAACTTTTTTTTTTTTTTTTGCATTGTGGCTCTGTTTCAATCTTTCTCTGTTACTGTGTGAGCTACCTTGTTTTCTACTGCATGCATAGGCAGCATCCCAGCATCCTAACCAATTTGGAACCTCATTAGTGAAAGATTTGAAAACTCTACACAGGCAGCATCATTAGTAGAGTTAGTGTGTTGACAACTTTAAAGTTAAATATGATATTTTAAATGTACTGTTGGGTTATTTTTTTTATCAAAAATGTTGTATTTAGTGAACTTTCTTGTTGTAATTTACTGTTATTTTATCTCTGTGTGAGAAGAAAGCCAACCCCAAAAATTGCAAAAAACATTCACACATATTGTAAATGAGTCTTAAAATATTTCGATTATGAATGTTATGTATGTTTTATCCAATACAGAAAAGTATAGTAAAAAAAAAAATCAGTTTTATATGCATTTTTATGCATGTATATTTTAATTTTTTTGTTTTCAGACTTGCAGAAGGTAATGACTGAAATGTAGTTTGACCAATAGCTTGCAGGCATTGTAAATAATCAATTAGTCAAGGTGTGTTCAGTTTTATATGCATTTTTATGCATGTATATTTTAATTTTTTTGTTTTCAGACTTGCTGAAGGTAATGACTGAAATGTAGTTTGACCAATAGCTTGCAGGCATTGTAAATAATCAATTAGTCAAGGTGTGTGAGAAGGTAGGATGTACAGAGATCAGTCAAAGCAATGCAAATGCATGCACATATAATGTATGAGAACTGTAAAGAGCATGTTGATAGGAAAACAAAACCAAAACCGGGACATTTTAGGCAATTTAGAAATTCCAGCCAGGGCACATCAAGTCAGCTTTATTTATATAGCCCTTTATACAATACTGATTGAGTCAAAGCAGCTTTACAGTGTCAAACAGGAAAATAGTTTGTCAATAATGCAATGGTGTGGTGTGGTGTGGTGTAATGGTGTGGTTTAATTCCAGGCTGCAAAACAGGTCCGATTTTGCAGAGGCCTCATCTGGTTCCTGTGGTCTTGTGCCGATGGTTGTCGAGGTGATGAGGTCTTCGCAGGGGATCTGTCTCTGGGGCACATCTAGTTGACATGGTCTCCTTTGACATTCAGGGCTGTAGAGGTCGTCTCTTGGTGCTGATCCACCATCTGGGCTGGATACGGACTGGATCTGGGTGGCTACAGTGACCATCTGATCTGGATACAGACTGGATCCATATGGCTACGGTGATCTCGGAATAATAATGAAACAGACTAATATTGGCATAGATGCCATTCTTCATACGATGTAGCGAGTACATCGGGTGTTATGGGAAGTGTCCCCGGTTCCGGTTGACCTAATTAATGCAGCCTAACAATACTTTAATGGATTAGAATTATAAAAATGCGATAGTATATTATGTGTATGCCAGGTTAAAGACATGGGTCTTTAATCTAGATTTAAACTGACAGAGTGTGTCTGCCTCCTGAACAAATCTAGGTAGACAAATCTTTGGGCACATGTCTGGGAAAAAGAGGACCATATTGTCCTACTGTATTGGTTAAAGTCGCTATAGATAATTTTTCTATATTGTAACGCACATCCAAGTGAAGCAGATTATTTAAAAATAAATTTCCACAAAAAGAGGACCATATTGTCCTACTGTATTGGTTAAAGTCGCTATAGATAATTTTTCTATATTGTAACGCACATCCAAGTGAAGCAGATTATTTAAAAATAAAATAATGAAGGGCAGGACTTGGTTCTATCCATCAGTTGTTGATTGGATGGAGGATCTGAATGTGATCTTGCAGATGTTACCTTTACAGTTTGGACAAGTTGACGCTAATTGAAGAAAGTCAGAGCCAGTCTGCAGATTTGAGTTGGCAGATGTCATAGGAAATTCTCTGATTTTTTTTTTTTAGCTTCACACTATGATTCCATCCAGAGTTTGTTGTGTTCGAAATGACTTGAAAGTCTACTAGTGTGTGACCTTCCGTCATTTAGTGTACAATGCCCAGTTTTTCCTCTGTAACTATTTATAAAGTCTCAAATGTTCTCTGGGAAGAAAACATCTGCAGAAGGGGGGAAAGACGACATTTCGGAATTAATCTTAATTACAGAATTAATTAGCTATGTTTGGCTGCTGCTGGTAGACAGTTGAGGTAATTGCAAGTGTCTGGCTGAATGTTGAGATGGGATAGGTTAGCGTCTTGTATCCTGGTTTGACCGAGAGGCTGATGAAAGGCGTGTGTTGGGAATGTCTCACTCTTGCCGGCTTTTCATCAGTCAAAGGCCAGACATCAGTCGCATCAGTACCAGATAGGGAGGGTGCCATGGCAACCGCTGGGATGCTGTGAGATGATGCTTTATTCTTTGCTCACGTATGTGTATGTCCATATCCATATCAACTGCATTATTTCCAGTTATATAAGGGGCTTTGTATGTGTGTGTGTGTGCCAATGATTTTGTACACTTCAAAATGTGATCTAGAATCCCACTGGAAATTCTGTCCTGATTTGGAGTCCGTCCTAATAGGAATTTTATTTCAGGATTTCACAACGAGATAAATTAAAAAGCTTATTTCCTAAGATTTCCAATAGGATAAAAGCCCCTGTTGGATATCAGAATGAATTTAAAGAAATGGCTTTCAGCGGTTTTAAATCAGCAGCAGCTCCTAGAGCAATTTCTTTGACTGTCCCATGGCGGGACCTTGTTGCAGTGTCTTGTGTTCCAATACCAGTAGGGTTCTGATAAAGATTGCACAATATCCAATAAGACTATGGTAAGAAGGATCAAAAAATTTTGGAGGAATTTCCATTTTATCCAGTAGGATTTAGTTTAATTCATACAGGATTCTTACATGCTTCCTTTAGAATTGGTTCCAAAATATATCAATTCCAGTAGGAATCCTGTGCACATCCCATTTTTTTGTGACTAGAGACATCCTCATATTTATGTGAATAAGCTATATGAGATTGTCTATGTCTAGTATTTATTTATTTACTTGTTTGCTTGCTTACTTACTCTTTATTTTAAAGGGGTCATATGATGCTTTTTTAAAGATCATTATTTTGTGTATTTGGTGTAACAGAATATGTTGACATGCTTTAATGTTCAAAAAACACATTATTTTTCAAATACTGTACATTATTGTAGGTCCTCTATGCCCCGCCTCTCTCAAACGCTTTGTTTTCTACAAAGTCCCTCCTTCCGACAAGTGCAGTCTGCTCTGATTGGCCAGCTGACCCAGTGCATTGTGATTGGCCGAACACCACAAGCACTCGTCGGAAATGTAACGCCTCTTACCATAATCGCAAGCTTCAGCTTTCAAAATAAATGTAAAGACAGAGCCCGAAAGGGGAACAGAGTCGTGTGACAGACACAGTGATGAAGCTGGTATGTGTTTGTGATGTGATTGAGACTTTAGTCTTTGCAACTTCAGGGATCTTATCTATGCACAATCAGCTTGTAACACTCCAAAGAGAAAGGAAAACTTGAAATCGCATCATATGACCCCTTTAAGCCAAAAACACTCACCACAATTCCATAATACAGATTATATGTATAATGCTAATTTTTGTGTGAATAACCTATATGAGAATGTCTATTTCCAGCCTTGATTAATTGATTTACTTACTTACCCACTACATTTACTTATTTACTTACATGATAATCAACTATAGATTCCATATTTGTTTATTCATTTTATTTATTTACAAATTATATTTAGATTGCAAATTAATTGAGTTAAATATGGTAAAAACAGTAGTATGGTGAAATATTACATTTCAAAATAACTATTTGATTCATTTTAAATAACTAGCAAAATTAACTATAACTATATTAACTATATATGCTAATTTTATTATATTTTAAAATATAATTTATATCAATGAGACAAAGCCTCATTTTTGTGTATTTTTTAGTGTATTATTATTTTTTAATAATAAAAATTAGGGGTGGAACGGTTCAACTTTTTCACGGTTCGGTTTGTATCACGGTTTTAGAGTCGCGGTTTCGGAACGGTTCGGTATGTGCTATGTTTAGGGAAAAACTATACTGTTAAATAAAAATAAAGAAAATAAGAATAATCTATCTAACTACAAGCAACCGCACAAATAAATACAATAGAGTAAAGATACAAATAAAATAAATGGTGATTTTCAGGGGTTTTTTTAGGTAGGTCTAGCATTAGTTTTTAGATACATAAATTGAATAAAGTAATCAAATGTAAAACAGCATTGCATATATGACTGTATAAATTAAAGATTAATCTTTATTAAAGTTACAAAGCTATTCAATCAAGAGCAGTGAGTGATTTCTTTGTTGTTGCTGTTCGATTAATATTAAGAAAGTGCTGTCACTTTAAGAGAATGCACTGATCCAGTGCACTGATACAGATCAGCCGGCTATGTCTGTTATAGGATACTTACCAAGACGGGCATTTTGACATAATTTTTGTGTGAATTTGTCCATTCAAACACAATACTTCAGAGAGAGCTTAATATTTGCGCGCGTTCTGAGACGCGGGTTTGCGCGCTTCGGATGAGCGCACGCACAAATCTTCTCACTGCACGTGCGAGCTCACGTCCTCTGGCTCTTAAATGTTTAAACTGGCAAAGCTTAAATGCGTTTAGTTTAAACGCAGATATCAACTTGTGCTGTTCAGGTCTCACCTGTGTGCGCACGCTATCAGCACCCGGGTGATGACGGAATAAATGACTGCTCATATTCCAGCATATGGCATTCGCATTGAACAAGAGTGAATGGTTTGTCCACGTTTTTTTTTTTTTTTCCATCGCTCTTGTTGTAATGTACTGGAAAGCCAGAATGCGCATCCATCAACAGAAACCTACATTAGCCGAACCCTGTTTTTTTTTTTATGTGGTATTTATAAGAAACCATATTACAGATGCGTTGTCAGATTTAAGTTGAACCACGTCCTAGCGTGTGCCGAACCGTGTGTGGAGAACCGTATGGTTCGATTTTTTTTCCGCGAACCGTTCCACCCCTAATAAAAATCCATTAAGATAATATGTAACTGGTATTTATTATAGTTAGTGTAGTACATTTTTCTCAGTGATTCTTCTCTAGGTTGTTGTGTGTCTTTCTATATACGTTTGTTTTGAAGAAACATTTGTTTTGGGTACAGTGTATATAAGTGTACATCTCTAAGGTATAAACTGTTGTGTGGATCTGACTGTCTGTGGGCATGACAGTTGAGTGTGAATGGCCAGCACACACAAGCACTTATGCTGCTCCAGGATGACTCACAGTGACACCAGTGGTGGAGCACAGGATCAATTGGGACAAAAGAGACTTCATTTCATCAGACATCACTAGACCAGCCACCTGTAGCCATGGAGACAAGACACTGGCTGTCATGTCCTGTAGCGTCTGTTTCACGGGGGTTTCGCATTGCATTTGAGCACTGCAAAAACATCACTTTCCTCGCCCAAGCATGTACAGGCAGGTCTCTTCAATAGTGTCTATATACAAACTAGGGATGGAACGATTACCGGTTTTACGATAAATCATGATAAAATGCCCTGACGGTTAGTATTATTGTTTAAAATGTAATTATCATCAAAACCGTGTTTGATTATCGCGATTTTGAAAACTCGCGGTAAATCCTGTCCAGCCAGCATCAGTCTGACGCAGAAGCAGCATGCAATGTTGTTGGTTTTTTTGCACAAGACGAAATGGCGGAAGGCAGTGACAGCGCTCGGAAGATTTTTCAGCCATCTAAGAGGACCAAATCGGTGGTCTGGTCGTATTTTGGCTTTTACAAGAGTCCTGAAGGCAATTTAATCGAGGACGGTCACCCTGTCTGCTGATCTTGCAGGAAGAAAGTCGCTGCAATAGGGAAAAACGTGTCAAATTTGCACAGTCATCTTCGTGACCACCACCCACTGTTATATAGCAAATGCAAGATATATTTTACCTCAATACCAAAACTAACTGGGCAAATAACTGGACAAAAAATATTGATTAGAGATTAAATATTTCGTTATCTCACTTGTAATTAACGCAAAGCTTCCACGAAGAAAAGTATGCAGCAAGTGGCTTTGAGCCAAGACGAACGAACGTTCAAACTATTAAGCTTGACATTTAAGGGATAATGTATTGTATATTCATAGTTAACTTATTACACACATTTTTTAAAGTGATTTATTATTATTATTATTATTATTAGGGCTTCATGTTAATGTTAATTTAATGTTTATGCTAAAAAAAAGTGCATATAGCTGCTAATTGTGTTTGTTGTTTGTTGATTTTCAAATATAAAACTTATTGAAATGTTTTCAGTGTGTGTATCAGTTCTTTTTGAACATTTTCATCTCATTTTAACAAAACCGTGATAATATTGATAATCGTGATAACTTTGGTCACTATAACCGTGCTATGAAATTTTCATACCGTTACATCCCTAATACAAACACACTCACAAAATATTGTGGGTAGGTTAACTATAATGAGTGTCAAGTGCAAAACTGCATGAGGTTTTATTGTTTGCTGCTTGTTCTGCAGATTTTAATTGCACCAATTACAGAGAAGCCACTTTATTTCTAGGATGTTCTGAGCTTGACTATGAGTGGAAAGAGAGAGCACAGGAAAAAGACTACATGGAAATACAATCAAGAAAACAGGCCGTTGCTGGTAGATCTTTAGTTCTGCTCCTGAAACTAGTGAGCAGCCTACAGACAGTATTTTAAGGCATCATATGTGTGGTCAAGACAACACTATGCTGCCATCTATCAGATTTTCTTTGGCCCACTTTCGAAAAGCACGTTCACATGGACAGCCGTTCAGTTGCTGGCGTTGTGTGTTTTTAATTGTTGGAGTTGTGTGTTTGGTTGTCAGTGTATCTCATTAGCATAAACTTTGTCGGAATTTATGCATTTATAAATGTTGTTGCTGCTGTTGTCAGAAATTATTACTGACTCACATCGAAAATAAATGACTTCAGGATGCTGTGTAATGGCAAATGCCTGTCACTAAATATCCTTTTATTACGCAAATGAAGCGTTTTGTGGAGAAGGTGATCCCAGAATGCACTGCAATGATATGTAATATATGTAAGTTAGAAATTACGTTTCGTTCAGTACAGAAAAGTATTAATAAACAGTTAAATCTATTTTTTTTAATAATTTATTCCATATGTATTTTTATACATATTACTGTTCAAAAGTTAGGGCATTAAGAATATTTAACGTTTTTAAAATAAGTCTCACCAATGCTGCAGTCATCTGATCAAAAATACTGTAAAAACTGTAATATTACAATTTAAAATAACTTTTGTTTAATAAATATATCATATTTATTAAATTATTTTTAAGCTGAATTTTCAGCTTAAATCTGATTTGCTCAGTTATTATGAATAATTTCTTCTTATCAGTGTTCAAAACAGCTGTTGCGTAATATTTTTGTGGAAACTATTTTCAAGATTCTTTACAGATAGAACGTTTTATTCTAGCTTCATGCGTTCTTTTTTATCAACACATGAATGTGGGAAAGTTTAATAATAATAAAAAAGCATCATTTAGAACAAAAAGCTGAGAAAATCAAATTTTTGTCAAAGACTACGTCTGGATTGGATTCAGAACGATGACCAAAGCATTAGATGCAGTATTTCGCTTCTGTCAACACCCCTAAAGCTTACACAGGCCTATACCACTTCCTGGGTCGACATTTCATTTCGTAATGTTAGGCAGTTTTGATTTATATGCTGTTTAATGTTTGATGATCGTATTATTTTACATAAGCATCTGCTTACATATGGTGAAGAAGAAAAAGAAACAAGAGATCGAGTGTTTTGATCCAGACATTCAGTTCTCTTTCAGATGATGTATAATGAAGCCTCCTACCCTATAGCAGCGAAAACACAAAAAGCCAGACAGTACCGCCAGTGGCAGGGAAAGAGTTAAGTATTTTTATGCTGCTTAGAGTGTGTAGACTGCAGTGTTTTGGAAGAGGGTTAGCGAGTATATTACATACAAAACGGACAAAGACTCTAAAGTTAGTTTGTTGACTCATTCTTTGCCTAAATAGATATTCATAGTCTAATAGCATTTTTATTACAAAAACAGCCTGAATTACAGTCGTTCACAGATGTTAATGCAATGTTTGTTTTTGATCTCTACAGCAAAATGTTTTGAGGAATATGCAGTGGAAGTAAAAGAGACTTCCTTCCCGAGGAACAGCTCATAATGCTAACAGCTTATGAGAAATATATATATATATATATGTATATATATGTGTGTGTGTACAGAGGATTAGATGCTTTAATGACCGACATTACAGGCTCTCTCTGGCTTATCATCTGACCTCTTCTTGGTAGGAGAGTGCGTGTTCACAGCAGATTACTGGAGCTTTTGAAATGCTAGATCTGCCTTTATGTCCGTCATACCCTCCTCCTCGCAACCCCATACGTCCCTTTAACACATTTACTGTAATCCATGGCACCTGACCCACGTGGGGTCTCAGTGAGACTGTTGACATTTCAGATCAGGATTAGAGCGCTGCTTTAAAGATTACCCAGGTTGATGTTTGTTTGCTTTGCTCCTGGCGAGACAGAAGTGGGTTAGACGTAAGCAACCCATTTCATCTAAGTGTACTCCATCCAGTGGGTACGCTGGCATTCTCCAGGCCCGTCTGTGTGGGGCAGAGTTCACATGACATGGTAAAACCATCAGATAAGGCTTTGCAAACTTCTGTCCTGTGTGTGGAGATATCTTGGGTTTGATTCCATTAGCAGTTCTGTAATGTCTGAATTCCTCCACCAAAAACTGAACTCTCTTCTAATAAATAGAGGTTTGAATCTTCTGTGCCACAGCAACAGATATGATGTTTTAGCGGAGTTGTGAGCTTGAAATCTGAATAAAATGTGATGAGAGAGATTTGGGGCTTCACAATAATGCAGACAAAATATATTTTTTTCATATGATCAGTGTAGTCTGAATCTTAAACAAATTACTCATTTGAGGTAGTTGTTCTTAATGAATCTGTGTTGAATCTGTGAGTTATCGTTTGAATAACAACCAAATAAATACAATAACTCATTCACTCAATAAATTGTTTGGGACGGTTCAAATTGTAAACTACTATTGTTATATTGTATTTTATGCTTGTAAGCATGTATGTATGTATGTATGTATGTATATATATATATATATATATATATATAATTTTAATATATTTTAAAATGTAATTTATTCCTGTGATGGCAAAGCATCATTCAGCATCATTACTCCAGTCTTCAATGTCACAAGATCCTTCAGAAATCATTCTAATATGCTGATTTGGTGTTCGAGAAACATTTCTTATCAATGTTGAAAACGTAATATTTTTGTGGAGACCATGATGCATTTTTTTTTTTCAGGATTCTTTGAATAGAAGGTTCAAAAGAACAGAATTTATTTAAAATAAAAAAAATTTGTAACATTATTAATGTCTTTACAGTCAGTTTTAATCAATTCAATGCTTCCTTTCTGAATAAAAGTATACATTTATTTCCAAAAATATAAATCTTACTGACCCCAAACGTTTGAATGGTAGTGTAGTGTAATATAGTAGAATCGCAACCAGAATTGTTCATCTCATTTGATTCCCATTGACTCTTTGTATACATAAAGATCTTATTGAGAATATGCGTGATGCATGTGTGAACAGATATTTTCATAGAATTACAGAGTTTACAGTTGTCATTAAAGTACTTTCAGACTCTCCAATTGGATGAATTTATTTAAATTTGAAATCTGGCATGTAAATGATTATTAATCAGTCTTTCTCTTTCTCTCTCTCTCTCTCTCTCTCACCTCACTCACTCACTCACTCACTCACTCACTCACACACACACATCTCCCACATCTGCCTGCTCTCTAATGTATATCTGTAACCTAAACTTGGCCCTCGCAAGAACTCAAATAATAATCAATCCCTCGGATGTTGTCAAATTTACAGGCCACTCTGTGTTGCATAGCAACAGGCAGTGCAGCACTGAGTGAGGAGAGAGAGGTGATGCTGTGTGTGAGTGATTTGAGCTCTGTGTGAAAGGCTGAAGTGTCACACAGAGATGCCCTTGTCTGACCAGGTCATCCAACATCCACATACATTTCTATTTATTTATATGTATTTTATTATTATTATTTATATAAATACCTGGTCTGGCAATAAAATTATTTTTTTAACCAAGACCTATGCATTCAAGTTGTTGTCGGTTTATTAAGATAATCAGCTGAAGTTTTATCTTTTAGCTTTCTTGTAGCAATTCCCATAGCTTCTCAGAACCTTATAATCAAACTCTTCCATCAACAGCTCAAACTTAATTTCATCCATCCATAATAATGGTCCACCATTGAATCTGTATGTACTTTTACCTATTTGAACCATTTTCTTTGCCAGTTTCTGATGTGATTTCTCTTTGAAACTGTCTAAAGGCCAGCAGCATCTTAGAGTCTTCTCTGGTTCAGATGAAGCTGACGTTAGGCTTGTACTTTTTTTAATGAAGCTTCTAGCTGAGTACCATCTGTTTCTCAAACTCTCATTTTCAAACACTCTGATGTACTCGTGTTGTTGTGCATCTGGGATGTCCACGTCTCTCTCTCTCAGTCCAGGTTGGATCAAGTTTGCTTGCTTTTGTCAAGACAGTAGTGTACCTTCATCTCTCAAGAAGCAGACCCTTATCTCGCAGAAGAACAACAGGGCAGTGTGTTTCCAGAAAAAAACAAACAAATTTGAAGTGAAGTGACATGTGGCCAAGTATGGTGACCCATACTAGGAATTAGTGCTCTGCATTTATCCCATCCAAAGTGCACACACACACCGTGAACACACACACAGTGGGCAGACATTTTTTGCTGCGGCGCCCGGGGAGCAGTTGGGGGTTCGGTGCCTTGCTCAAGGGCACCTCAGTCGTGGTATTGAAGGTGGGAGAGAGCGCTGTACATTCACTCCCCCCACCTACAATCCTTGCCGGTACGAGACTTGAACCCGCAACCTTTGGGTTACGAGTCCGACTCTCTAACCATTAGGCCACGACTTCCCCAAATTTGTTCAGAATTTAACTTAAAGGTCCCATATTGTAAACCTTTCTGGAGTTTTATTTGAGGTTTTGATGTCCTTAAGAATATATATTTGCGGTATAAGTACCAAAAACCATCTCAATATATGTTTACCGCTCCTCTCTCAGGAGCTCTGCTGAGAACAGGTCGATTTTGGTCTGTCTAAACGATCGTCAAAAATGCTCGCGTTTGCAGCGCTCACTTCTTATCAGAAAAGGTTCAATGGGTGTTGTTATGGGTGCGTCTACAGATTTCTTGCAATATGTCTATGTTTCTTGCATCTCACGACTATGTCGTGTATGAAATAATGTCTGTGTGCATGTGTG
>NW_015537947.1:736293-736853 GCF_001515605.1 Sinocyclocheilus anshuiensis
TAACAATCCTGTCAGATCGTCCATCCTTTGAGTGAGAGTGTAACGTTACAGGTCGGCCGATCTGGTTTCGTGGTTAGTGGTTAAAGTTTCGACATGTTTCCGTGTTGTCGTTGCTCAGCAAAAGCATGGACGCGATGTTGTCTGGGGTCTGGGGGAAATGAGAGTGGGACTGTGGGCGGTGCTGGGGGTGGTGACTGAAGGTGGTGACTGTGTAGTTCTGACGTCAACTTTTTACGGAAGTCACAACGGTTTGTGAAAAATAGCTAGAACTTTAAGCTGGCTGTGTGAATTTTACAGTGGACTGACTGTTTTGAAACTTATATGGTAGTTAAATAGCCCCTAGACCTCAGTAATCGTGAAAAAAGCCAGGAAATTTCAGTAGTTAAATAGCTCAGTAATCGTGAAAAAAGCCAGGAAATTTCAGTTTTGACAATATGGGACCTTTAAAGTCTTTAAAGTAGACGATTCAAACGTGAGTTTTGGGCAGTGTAGAGTAGCGCTTGTTGTTTGTCGTTTCTCCGATCACAAATGCAGACATGGTTTTATGTTTACGCGGCGCG
>NW_015537947.1:739255-745882 GCF_001515605.1 Sinocyclocheilus anshuiensis
TGTAGTTCTGACGTCAACTTTTTACGGAAGTCACAACGGTTCGTGAAAAATAGCTAGAACTTTAAGCAGGCTGTGTGAATTTGACTGTGGACTGACTGTTTGTGGTAGTTAAATAGCCCCTAGACCTCAGTAATCGTGAAAAAAGCCAGGAAATTTCAGTTTTGACAATATGGGACCTTTAAAGTATAAAGTGACTTGCAAAAATACTTGCAAGTGTACTCAATACATCAGAAACTGCAGGTTTCACCCTTGAATTAGCACAACTGGTTTTAACTAAGTACCAAATCAGCACATTATAAAGATTTTTTAGCCGATTTTCATAGAGTATTATTGGCTGCTGAAAACAGGCCTTTTACATAACTTTCTTCAATTTTTTTATTATATTATATTATATATTATATCATAATTATTCGTTTTGATTTTAAAATATTTAAATTAAAATATTAATTTATAATTCAATTTTAAATAAGAAGTAAATATTATTTGTGCTAATTTACAGTACTATTAATCTACAAAAAATATTTATTGATTTATTTTATGTATTTTTATCCTTTTATATTGGGTCAAAAATGAACATTCTAGAAGAAACCCAGACCACTCAAGCATTGTGATTAGTAAGGTTTGCACAGGTAAGCACCAATTTCTGATCATTATTTCATGGTTTTCCGACTTCCGCATTAGTGCATTATGAAACCATATAGAGAGTTTAACATTCCGAGTCATGGTATTGTTGTAATCTGCAACTTTTGACTCACATTTAACACTTTATTCCCAGTTTTCTATAATGCATGAGGTCTGTTATGGCATATCTTACAGCCACCAAGATATTAGTATTCACAGAAGAGCGTAATATATTTTAAAGGCAAAAGGAAGATGATTAGAAAATACATTATTCATCATCAGTCTGGTTTCATAGGATTATGAAATATGTATTTTTGTTTTTTCTTGTAGCTTTTGTTGTTTTATGTTTTTCAGACAGCACAGACTGAAACCAGAACAAACCATTCATTGACCTGTTTCGCCGACTCTAAGCTGTGTTAACGTATCATTACTGCTGATAACAACCTACTTGATTTTCACGGAGCAGCATAATCAGATGATGGATTTAAATGTTCAGAGCCATGAGAATGACATATTTCAACTTCCCTTTTACTAGAGAGACTGGCATTAAACATCCACCTAGAAACACCCAAGCAACTATCCACTATCATCCACCCTAGAATGAGGCCATAGTTGCAAACTATAGGGGCTGGATTAACAAAAAAAACATAATCTTAAGAAGTTAAGAAATTTCTCAAGATAAATTCCAAGAAGTTCATAAGAGTGTTCCTGCATGTGCTTCTTGAAAACTACAGTTATCAGATATACTCTTAAAAATTGTGTTTGTTATGAACATAATAACAGGCTTTGATTATCTGATCGATGCCAGACTCACTGATAAACTCAATGAAAAACTCAATAAAAGGCCATCTTTTTGCATTCCCTGCAAATTACTGTAATAGTCATAAGTAATATGTATTGTATGTAGCTAGTGTTACATTGTAATGCTTAATTTTTGAAAAACCTAATAAATGAATGAATCATCTTACCTTTGGGGATTTTTGACAAGCTGATGGTGATCCTAACTTTAAAAGCTATTTACAATTATTTTTAGGAAGGTTCTTTTTAAGGATTTGAATTCTGGCAATCTTAAGAAAAAAAGAACATTCTTAAGAAGTATTTTAGGAATACATTTTTTTTATTTATTTTTTTTTTTAAGTAAGAATAGCAGTTAAGAAGGATTTTATTATTGAGAGTGTTTTGTAAATCTGGCCCGAGGACATAAAAAAAAAAAAAAAAAAAAAAAAAAACCTGTGCATGGAATTTCAGACAATATCATACTCAAGGATCTGCTAAGATTCCTTCTGGTTATTGTTTCATCATTAAGGTTAATGTTCCCTTATTGCTCTGAAATTGGCAGCAAACACATCCATTCAAACAGGGCCTGATGATGAAAGCGGTTTATTCATCGGGAGTTCTTTGTTACAGGTAATGAAAAATGATAAACCACGGCGAACTCGACATCATCAAATCAAAGACTATGTAAATGAACAGTTCTAAGGATACAGACAAGCCACTGGCTCTTGTGTGCACGTTCCACTTCCTCTTTCATCCAACCATGAACAACGATCTCACAAACACTCTTCACATAGACAAAAAACAGTCTGGTCCTCCCCCTGCTGAATTCTTAATAATGGTGTACATATTGCTGAAATTGTACCATGTGCTTGTATATAAAACGTCTCCATAAAATTAATTTAGCAAAGAAGACGCAGCCATCAAAGAAATGTCCGGCTTATTCATCGAGGGACAATGTGGAAACTAATTTCCCCGAGGTTGCCACACTGGCTGTCTTTATGTCAGTTTTTCCGATACACTTGTGTCATCGTGCCGCACCGAAAATTAAAACGGTGACTGGCAGTTTTGACGGCTTTCATTGAGCCCACCTCATGCACTTTACCTTTTCGTGTGTTTCGAGCATATGAATTGAAGGCGCTTATTATATTTGTGAATAGTCCATTATGTCCATTCGGGGCCGTGCTCAGGGGCCCGTTCTGTTTGTCACAGAGGGTCTGTTTTTGATTGATGTGGCCGTGGTTTGTAACAGCTGGAAGGGAGGGGATAGGCTTGGGCGGTATAGAGAAATCGATGCACCACACAGAGCTCTGCAATTAAGCTGTTTTCTTTCTGTTAATTAAAAGCAAATTTGTCACTGCAACAAGAGGAGCTGTCTTCTTCTAATTGCCACCCAGCATTGCCAAACATGAACCTGTTGTTGAAACGGTCTGTCTTTTCTTACGCTCTTATTTTCTGTGTCGCAGGGTCGACGGGGGAAAACAGGAGAACAAGGGGCTCCAGGACCACCGGTAAGAATTATAGTTTATGGTTTGTGAAGCTTTACACTGACAAGACAAGAAAGCAAAAATGAAAGTTGAATAATTGGCCATTGAAAAACTGGAAGGCCTGCCCAAGCCAATCATGAGCTTGGCAATGCAACAGGAGAAGCAAATTAAACTTCATTCACAATTAGTTCTCTGTAATCGAGCATTATTATTATTTTTACTAATAGTTTTTTTCTTCTTAAGTGAATTTGCAAAGACCCCACAAAGTATTAGGACACTTATGTCACACTTAAACATGTTTGAATGTCATTGAATTAGATACAAAATGTCAAAGCAAGACTATTAGTAGTAGCAGAGTTTTATTTATGAAATGTTTTGCATTTGGTTTATTCCTGCCTTCCAATTGATTTGATATTTTATTATGTAATACAATGAGATTCATAAATTGTTTCAGTGTTTGTTAAGTATCCAAGTAATCTTTAGGGCCTCTGTATCCTGTTTTAGAGATATTTAGATTTTTTATTTTTTATAGTACAGGAACCGATTTAATCAGCGGTTGAAAAATAGACTGAGTGGATTGACTCGGAGGAGTTTTGCCTCATGAAATAAATCCGGAATCTGGTTTTTAGTGAAACAAGTATGAATAATTATATTTATTAAGCATTTATAACTTGAGTTAAAAATGTCTCACTATTTGGCAGGTATTGCATTAAAATCGCGCTTTTTATTCATGCATTTATAACTGCTTAACAACGATTTATAATGCATTTGTAAATGAGTTATGTCATTTATGAACACCTTTATAAACCCTTTACAAAGGTAACCTAAATGTAAAGTGTTACCATTTTATTTAATTCGTGCAGAAGTGCATTAGAAAATAAATTAAATAAAACTTCAAGTTTGCTACCTGTTGATGTCATATTTGGTATATTTCTGCATTAATATGATGAGACATTCTCAGGCCCACATAGCATCTGTGCCCACAAAGCTTTTTAGAAATCTCTACGCCTATTTGTTATGCATTTCTACGCCTGCCATTGACAAAGTTTTTAACCCTGAGTGTTTGTCTCTTACTTATTCATTTTAGTGAGATATTTCAGCTACTAACGAGTGTAGTAGCTCAATTTTACAAAATTTGAATCCATGCTCCAGCTTTCTGCAAAATTTCTCCTAAAACTGGAAATGTAATATCTACATGTCCAAAAGTATATCAAGTTTAGAATATAAAAAAAATCATGGTTTTGTTCCCAAAATACTGTGTAAAACAATTAATTTTAATGAAATGAAACAATATATATTATGCTTATGAAAAAAAGTATATATTTAAATATAATGTTTTTTAGATGCAACTCATTTGTACCATTTCATTTATATCACTTCTACCTAATTTCGTCTCCATGCAATTCATAGTCATTTCAGATTCAGAATTATTGTCATAAATCTGCTTCAAAAGCAAACAAAATTTGTCATTGTGCATAATGGACAGATACCTGCTGCTATATTCATCCCCCTCAAGATGAGATTTCTTGGTTTTTGCATTGGCTCAAGTTAAATCTCCATCACATGCACTGTGTGGATCAGTGTTTCAAATTACGATTTCAAGCAGCCCAGAGGGCCATATTAAGAGCAGTCCCATGCATAAGTGTTATTGAAGATCCTGATGAGACACTCAAAGGGGCCCTAGTTTACTGCTTGATAAATAGTCATCTCATCACAGCCGTGGCATCAGTATGGAAATGTGTGTGAAGTAAAAATCACACACACACACACACACTTCGGGCTTTGAAATGTTTGTTGCATCAGAAATTTCTGCCATATTTACATTGCCTTTGGCTTGGTGGTGGTATCCACATGTGTAGAACTGGATAAACATTGCCAGCTTTACTGAATCTCTTTTAAGTGCGAAATGAGTGATTAATACATAGCTATATTGAATGAAAACGTAAAGGAATACTTCACCCAAAATGGAAATTATGACATTATTTGCTCTCTCTTGTGTTTTAAAACAGTTTGACATTTTTTTGTTGAGACTGTGCTGGTTGCTCTTTTGCATGCAGTTACTATAAATAGGAACTTAAGCAAAGGCATCAAAAAAGTGGTTCATTTGACTTGTTTACTACAGTGATATTGTGTAAGCATCAGACTGACATTGAAGTAGTTATTCACTGCTAAACTTCACCAGTGATTGTGTTTACTACTATAATGAGTCTGCTTTGTGAACGAATCATTTAGAGTGGTTTTGTAAATCGAATCAACTGATTCATTGAAAAGATTCAAGTAAAGTCACCTTTATTTATAAAATGCGTAAACAATACAGGATGTTTAAAAGCAGCTTCACAGTAATAAACAGGGAAGCAACAGTATCAATGATGCTAACTTTATCAAATATGAGACAAATTCAAATCCTGCTCTAAAGCAGCTCAAAAAAGACAATAGTGTCATTCAGCTCAAGTCAGTTAAGTGTTGGTTCAGATTCAGTTCAGTGACTGTAACATTTCATCAATTATGAAACTTTGATTTGATTCAGCTTTAAAGCATCTCTACAGATGACATTAGTGTCAACATTCAGTGCCAGATAAGAATAAGGGTCTGTTTTTCACACAAAGCTAACATATTGCTTCAGAAGACTTGGGTCGTATGGACCACATTTATAATATTTATGATATTTTTGCGACCTTTTGAACACCCCATTCATTGTAATCGCATTTCCTAAAAAAGGAATTCATTTTTGGTTCAACTGTTTCTTTAAAGATCCACTAAGCCGCAAAACGAACTGCAAATGTTGCCAGATCTGCTCTGCATACTAACATTGACTGGCCCTTTAGTTTCACACATGCTGCTGTAAATCTCTGTCACTTTCCATTACAGGAAAGTTATAAAGTGGTGAACACAAAGTCACAAGAGTCGGGAGGGAAGTAGTTTCGAAGAGTGACATTTTTAAATGGCAGTGTCCCGATAATTTCCGTGGCATGTGCCAACCTTGCTTCTGTCCTCAGGAGCTGGCATTTACGAGTGGCCTGTCGTCACTGGTGGGGAGGAGGAGGGCCCCGGGCGGCACAGACATCCTCCCCCAGCCTCGAGGTGTCGAGGAACGCCATGTGCGGTCCAGGAGCCCTAATCTGTCTGGATATTTAGTTGAGCGGATGTGTCTAGTGACCTTTGTCAAGGACGTTTGCAGGTGTTGTTGCTGCAGTCGTGGGCGACAGAGGCTAATACGCAGCGAATGCTGTCCTGGTTGCAGGGTCAGGCAGTTAAAGCTGAATTTACATTTTATTTTGCCTTTTACAAAATCAGGTTTTGGGTTTTAATAAATAAGCTTCCTTGGCCAAGACATTTTAAAATGAGCTTCCAAATGCAAGTGTAAGTGATTTGATTGATTCATACTGAGATTTATTTCTTCAACACAGGGTCCACCTGGAACATGTGATGCTGAAGCTGTTAAGGTAAGATTCAGTTGTTTTTTTAAAGTTTTTTTTTAAGCAGAAACACTAAGTAAACCATTCATAGGTTGGGAAGTGTAAACACTGTGGCACTTTCAAAACATACACATCAATGTTTAAAGGTGGGGTAAGCGATTTTTCAAAAACGCTTTAGAAAACTGATTCGGGCCGAATAGCAAAACAAACTTATAGCCAATCAGCAGTAAGGGGCGTGTCTACTCATGATGTGGAGGAGAGAGCGTTCAGTGCACAGGACGGACATTAGCCGAGCCGAGCGACAGAAAGATAGAGATGGCGGATAAAAA
>NW_015537947.1:746155-787622 GCF_001515605.1 Sinocyclocheilus anshuiensis
TCCGGTGTAGATACGGGGTAACATTGGTTTTGCTTTGTTTCACAGAACTAATCGTTGCCTGGGTTGCGTATGTATGTGTGGGGCGGAGCTATCAAAATAGAGGCGAGACCCTTTTGGGGTAGGAGCGTGTTTGTTTTGATGATTTCAAATGTCAACATTGGCTACCAGAAATCACTTACCCCACCTTTAAGCAGCCCGACCAGCCTGGCATAGCAACATTAGCTGAACCAATGGTATTGGGTTTACCCTTTTTTTTGACCAATGGTAGACAGGAAAGTGTTCAGGACTGACTGAAAAATTGTCATTGTTTTTGTGGTTCTGTTTGGCGACTTTAATGCCGGTTTTAAGTAGACAACTAGATGTATAAAAAACTTTAAGCGTTTTAATTAAGCGTTACCGTTAGTTCTGGCAGGTCACGTGAGTAAAGCTTGCATCAGCTGATTCTCAGCTGATCACATCTACCTATAGGAATACGACACCTATCGTGGCATTCCTTCTGCAATAATTTTCATGAAGCCCAGGGGTGTCATATCTCACCAGGGGCAATGGCAGTGTATGAATATAAATTTACAGTATATAAATATATATATATTAAATAGGGCAAGAGTGAGTGTTTACATGCAGCTCCTTAACTTGTCAGTTCACACTCACGGCTGACCCACACAGTCAGGTCTCAGGGCAAACTGAGACCTGTCTGACCTTTAACCTTCTTCTCATAAGTTAACCATATAAGTTACCCTTTGCTTACTGTTTGACTTCTGGTCACCTGGTTTTTCTGGTCAATTAATGCCAAAGCAATGACACACTGCAAAAAATAATTGAATTATGTTTTTTTTAACCTGTGGTCAATTTCTTTCTTTATTATTATAGATTTTTTTTTTGTTAGATTTATGCGTGAATAAAAATAAATTTATTTGGTAATGAGATAAGAAAAAAGTATTAAAGTCTTAATCTTATGCAGTCTTAAGTAAATTGTTCTTGTTTTGTAGATATTTATTAAAAATATTTAGTTTTATTTTTTACTTTTGCTGTGCTGTTCCATACCAAGTGTTATGGATCTGTTTTTCTCATGCTCATGAGTTTATATCACACCAGAATTGTGCCTGGATACCTTCATTAATGAAAAAAATGTTTTATAACCTACATTTTTCTTTTCCAGTCAATTTGATACAACCTGTTTCAGGTCCCTCAGTTTGACAAGTACAGTAATTAAAGCGAGTTAATTTTATCATTCAGATGGTGTGATGTCTAAACAACGCTAGATTATTTTTGAGTTGTTCTGCTGTTCGTGGCCAGTTTAGATCAAAATAATTTTTCTTAATTTCCTCTAAGTGAAGGTAATTACTGTTTTAATTTAGTCAAATGGACAAAAAGTAACCAGGAGCAATGTTTATCTGATCCCAGACAAACCCACCTGACATCTAACTTGGGGCAAATGATTCAGGCTTGGGTGTAATTAAATGAATGTTTCGGGTTAAAAGCAGATTAAGGGCTATCGACAGCATTTTTGACATACTGTTGACTGCCACAGAAACAAATTTCATCTGATCCGCCGTTTCGTAAAAACAAAGAAAATTTGCATTTACAGCCATGCAGTTACAATGGGAGTCTATGGGGCAAGTCATTTCAGAGAGTTTCAAAGCAGAAATAGAAAGCTCATATTTTAAGGAAGTTTATTCTTCTATTTAAAAAAAAAAGTTATTGAGAAAACAGCGGCACATTTCTGCTTTTAAGCCCTCCGAAATGCCTTAGTCTATAGAATTTAATTTTAACTGGAAACTGGCTGGAGTCAAAACTATTTTCTTGTTTTTAAACCTGGAGCGTTAAAAAGAGAAAACCCTAATAGTTTATCAAGAAATCTGTGCTTTAATTTTGGAAGGCCTTGAAGCTGTGTATGTGTTCAAGTACAGGACATGCCATGATTCAACTGTGCTAAGGCCCGGAGGGACAAAAGGACAAGGACAAACAATGTAGGCTGATTTATTGTTGATAAATACAGAATTTCGAGAATTTTTCTGTAGTTTATGACGTAAAATGAGTCAGTTGTATTAACTAGTTTTGTACCATCGATCAGTTTAAGTGTAGTACCTTAGCAACAAATGACAGACAGCATGCCTGCATGCATTAGCCAATTAGAAAACTTTAACACATGTCATTTTGAATAGTTGGTTGGGTGGGTTTTGTAGAGATGCGTAGTCAATACATTAGCAATATTTCTATACAGTAAGGCATGCTGTGATCCTGAGACACTCAATTAAATTAAGTTTTATGTATGAAGATACACACAAACCAAACCATTATGTGGAGAGAAGTTTATTTTAACCATGAGCTGTATTCAGAGATAAAAGGTTCCTCATCGTCTGAGTGAGGCTCGGACCCTTTGGCTTTGCATTTAAAGTCAGTCTGTATCA
Organism: Sinocyclocheilus anshuiensis; assembly: GCF_001515605.1. Lineage (NCBI taxonomy): Eukaryota > Metazoa > Chordata > Actinopteri > Cypriniformes > Cyprinidae > Sinocyclocheilus > Sinocyclocheilus anshuiensis. Next base: position 748,567 of record NW_015537947.1, read on the forward strand.
TACAGTATCAGGGCCGTCTGTCAATGTTTGACCTTCTTGTGGTCCTTTCATAGAACAAAATGCCTCAGGGTCTTTGGTATTTTTGCGCTGCCCATTAGGAATACAAACACATTAAGAGAGCCACTCAGAAAGGCTGCTCACTTGTTTTAAAACTACTGCTGAAACACTTGTTTGTTGGTTAAATTCTTTGCACACCCCAGAGACCCTTTGCATCACACTAGACTTTAAGCATGTGAATTTTGTATTAAAACTAACTATTATTTGTAAATGTTATTACTTATTTTTTTTAAATACTCAAAAAAAAAATCTTAATTTTTATTTCATTTTCTTTTATAAAGAATCTTGGGAATGTTTCTTTCATTGTTTTGTTTTGCTTTGATAGATTTTGTTGTTTTACTCATGTTGCAGAACCACTTTCAATCTTACAAAATTGTAATACTTAACATTTTAAAACCATTTGAAACTTTGAAACTTTAAAAATGTCAGTGTTTATTTAGTAAAAAGACTATCAATGTCTTTTTCACCATGACCATGATTTTGGCTGCAAATATATATTTAATTCTTGAGGGGTTTTGGGAACTTGTCAGCTGGTCGGATTTGTCTGCACAGTTTAAGTGCACTTTAAGTTTTTAATGCACTTTAATGTTAATTTTTGGCAAAAGATTGATATTAATTTTACATAAATTATAACTGTCAGTTTTGGCATCATTTCCACCATGGACAAAAATGTTCAAGTGTTTAAAAACAAATAAAAAAATTTCCAGCATGTAATGTTTGTCAAACAAAAGTTGTGATAGAAATAACATTTGTTGGATTAAAGAAAATGGTTCTGAAAAAAAATATATATAAACATAATTCTTCTCTCACACATGTACACTGTTGGAAAATGTTGAAAAACTTAAAAAGTGTGTTTTAAGGGACTTCATTTTTGAGTTTTTGTTTTAGAGGAGTTTATAAGTCAACAGGGCCAAAAGTTCCCACAGTTGAAAAGCAGCTGCGTTTACATGAGCGTACATGGAAATGATAATGGCTCTGCTGGAAAACACAGCACAAACAAGGGGTTTCGGGCACTCACCAGCTGGTTTTAGAGTGGTCAGGCTGCAAGACCGACTAAACCATCTAAAACAGCTGTTTTGACAGGCTGCACGTGCAACAAACCACCTTAGGCTGGTTCAAGTTGCTTTTCTCAGCAGGAGAGCCCAAAGTAAGAAGAGCAATTGTGCGGTCGAGCTCTTAGTAGAGCTATTCAGACTCCGTCCATTCTGTGTGGCTTTTCTTACTGATCACGAGTGAGCGTCTATCATCAGCTGGCCGTAAAAGACACTCTCTTCCCTCAGCGAGAATATTTCCTATAAACCTTCACGCAGGGATTCAGGATTACACAGGGGTTTGGCGGAGGAGCTGATGCTTGACAAAGAGGACCAGAGGGAGAGGCTTTTTGCTTCGCTGCACCTTTGAGCTCAGACAGAAGGAGAGTGTGTTTGCAGTGTTCCAATTTGCTCTTGTGAGAGCAGTGTGTATGTGTGTGTGTCATCTCCACCCGTTCACACAAGCATTGGACTGTGCCTGGACTCTGAGAACAGTGAGAGGGCTGTGTAGCATCTGCATACGTTTGTCCTGACAGCGCAAAGAGAGCACTTTGACAGACTCACGCTGCAAGAGTTCAGAGCTGAGTAATTGCTGCTCTTTGTTAGAGAGTTGTTCATGGTCAATACACATAGTGTGGTTAACATACTTTTGACCTTATTGTCCTGCTGCGGGTAAAAAGTCAGAATGTAGGATACCTACATCATAACCACTTACTTGTATAATAGGTCACTTTGTTTGCCTGAGGACACTTTTATTTAAGTGTGGGGTGTCCCAAATGACATTAAAAACATACAGTTGTATAAATAATCCAAAGAAAGTGTTAAATTCTATAATTTGTCAGCATTTTTAACCTCCATTTAATCAACCTCCATTGGTCACCCCCAAGTTTTTCACTCTTGCGATTCACTAGTTCATTTTAAATTTTAATTTTTAATTTTTAAAAGTACAAATGTTTAATGAAATATTAATATGAGGTTATGAATATTGACTGTGCAATAATTAGAATAAAATTTGAAAAGTGCTGTTTTGAATTGATTTAGCATGTCACACCACAGGACCATTTAAATGAGCTTTTATAGCTGATAACCATTAGCATTGTTTCCTTCACATTCATTCATTCATTTAAATGAGTTTAAAATGCTTTTTTTTTTTTCAAATATTTATTTTAAAATGTTTTTAATCTTAAATGATAGTTAGTTAGTTAGTTAGTTAGTTAGTTAGTTAAGATGGTCCTGGATGTCTTTGTTTAGATCCCAGCTCATATTAACTGTGCCAGAAAAATTACTTAAAAATAACTGTGAACATTTTATTATTTTTTCTATGAATTATATAAAAAAAAAAAAAAAATCCAAAGATATAACACTTTTTATTATTTATTTGAATTCAGCACCAGAATGATTAATTAAATTAAGCTCTTATGTGCTATTCCACACTGGGGACATATTGTAATTTCAACTGAATTTCTTTCAAAATTGCATCATGAAATTCAAACAATATTCAGAAAGTCGGTCATAAAAAATACACATTATTTTTTATTACGAAATTCCAAAATATTTTAATTATTTTCATGAAGCACAGTGAAAACATATGTCAACTTCTCAAATATAACTTGAAGCTTTTGATGTTTTTTTTTTTTTTTTACGGATTGGATTGCTGTTGTGCAGAGTGTCCAAGATGCTGGATAGCAATCTGATCACTCGGGAGGTGGTTTGGGAGGTGGCAATTACGGAGAGGAACAGAGACTGTGAGCTTTGGCATTTGACCAAACACACTGCCGTCTTTTGTGTGCACTTTGTTGTGCTTATAAACAATATTATGGAAAAGAAAAAAACTGTACATCTTGGGGGAAATGTCTTTTCCAGGTTGAGTAGACAAATTGTATTACCTTTCCACAGAGTTCCTCTCATGAATTGTAATGTACATACAGCGTTCAGTCAAGTCTGACACCACTAAATTCACCACAGGGATGTTTTGGGATGGTCCCTTCTCTCCTCAACACTTCCTCCAACTCTCTCTATCTCTCAATGATGTTTGTTTTGAAAGAAAATAGAGCATTCAATTCTAAATCCTTCATATCTTTGCATCATTTAACTCTGAATTCTGTGTGTTGGAGTATCTGAAACTACAAATGGATTCCAGACTCAATATATAGACGATAAATGCTCAGTGTCCCGCCTGCCAGTATAAAAGATGCTCAGTTTGCATTGTCTTGAGAGAGGACAGCGTCTCAAAATGGACGTGAGTGAGACAGGAATTTATCTTCAGTGACAAAGTGCCATCTATTGGCTGATAAATTCCTGTCCTATCTGTGTGACATGATGTACTATGGCGACTTGCAGAACATTGATTTCATGTTTAGTGACTGTAATTAAGTGGCACGCCATCATGCGTGATGTATGCAAACATGGGCACATTTGTGTAATGGAAGTTAGATTAAATAAGGGTTCAGAGACCAGTTTGAAATTTAACATTTAAATATTGTAGTTCACTGTGCCACATCACATCAACACCGCCAAAGAAAAATAAGTGTGATATGTGCAGTGCTGGATGCTAGACTCCCAGCATGCATGGCCGCATGAATGAATCATGCTTATTACAGCTTCATTGCTTTTTCAGTGTTTGAAACAGTGTTGTCGTGTGTGGTCTTTCCATTGACTTATGTAATAACATGATGTGAATTTGAGTGTCACTGTCATTGCAGTTTAGTCATTGCTATAAATTGTGATTTCCTGGCATGAAAAAGGTCAGGGAAATAAGTAATAGTCAGGGAAGTGTCTGTGTTGAATGTTAATATTTTGACGATAATGAACAAGCAATGAAAAAAATTAAATAAATAAATAATAAAAAATCATATACATCAGTATCTAGTAATCAAATGCTTGGAAAGGTCAAGTCAAGAAGGTTGAGAACTTGTTGTATTAAATGCAAAAAATAAATAAATACATATTTAAAAAGAGAGAGTGTGTGTGTGTGTGTGTGTGTGTGTGTGTATACACACACACATACACACACTGTAGATACATATGTTTAATACTTATTTTAATAGCAGGAACACATTGGTAAAAAGTGACACTGAAGACTTTTACATTGTTACAAAAGTTACTTTAAATAAATGTGACCCTGGACATAAGAATGACTGAAGAATATTTGATTTATACATCATCTGAAAGCCGAATAAATAAGCTTCCCATTGATGTGTGGTTTGTTATGATAGGACAGTATTTGGCCGAGATACAACTATTTGAAAATCTGGAATCTGAGGGAGCAAAAAAATCAAAATATTGAGAAAATCGCCTTTAAAGTTGTCCAAATTAAGTTCTTAGCAATGCATATTACTAATCAAAAGTTAAGTTTTGATATATTTACGGTAGGAAATTTACAAAATATCTTCATGGAACGTGATCTTTACTTAATATCCTAATGATTTTTAGCATAAAAAAATCGATAATTTTGATCCATACAATGTTTTTTTTGGCTATTGCTACAAATATACCCCAGCAACTTAAGACTCGTTTTGTGGTCCAGGGTCACAAATGTTTTGTTTTTTTTTTAACACAAAACCAGAATAAGAGTGTAAGAGAATAATGAGTAATGGCAGGAGTAATGGAAAATGTAGCTTTGGCATTACACGTATATTAAAATAGACAGTTATTTTCAATTGTAATATTTTTTCACATTTTTACTGCTTTTTTTTTTATCATATAATTGCAGCCTTGGTGAGCATAAGAGACTTCTTTCAAAAATGTAACCACTAATAAAATAATTATAAACAATAATAAAATAAAAATGACAATAACATAAAATAACAATAAAATAAATACATTTTAAAATGAATCTTTTGTGCCAGTGGTTGCCCGCTTTGCCCCTGTCACAGGTTATTCACCCCTACACAATATTATCTGTGTGTTCATATGTTGTATGCATATGTGTGATTATTTGTCATTGTTTTTCAGGGGATGAAGGGTGACCCAGGTGTTACAGGAAAGGATGGACTGAAGGGCGATAAAGGGGATCCTGTATGTAACATCTCAGAGCTCTGTTTGAAAATCCCATCACAGACACAGCCATCAGATTTTTGTGTGCTTATTTACCTCATGATACATTCGTCTCTTCTAAAATCTCACTTCACAGGGTTTGCCTGGCCTGGAGGTAGCCAGTGGAATAAAGGGGCAAAAGGTGGGTAATGCATGTTTTATTTGTTAGTTCTGTGCATGTGTGCTGGGAGGAGGTGGGTCTGTTCACTTGTTTACCATTTCTGTCTAATAAATCATAGTCTTGTGTAGAAAACCTTTTGACTATAACTGAGGTTCAGACTCAGTCAATTCTGTGGTTTATTTGATTCTCTTTTCTTTTCTCTGTGTTTGTGTTTCTTTATTCCTTTAGGGTGAGGAAGGCCCCAGAGGACCATCAGGCCCTGTGAGTACTATACTGGTTCAATCAGAGGTTCTGACGCATACAGATATATCACATAGTGACGTGACATGTGGCCAAGTATGGTGACCCATACTCGGAATTAGTGCACGCATTTATCCCATCCAAAGTGCACACACACAGCAGTGAACACACACACACCATGAACACAAACCCGGAGCAGTGGGCAGACATTTTTTGCTGCGGCGCCTGGGGAGCAGTTGGGGGTTCAGTGCACCTCACCTCAGTCCCCCCACCTACAATCCCTGCCGCTACGAGACTCGAACCCACAACCTTTGGGTTACGAGTCCGACTCTATAACCATTAGGCCACGACTTCCCCTAATAGTCACACACATCACATCTTCATGCCATGAACGACTCCACAAAGATGATTCAAGTCTAATAAATGATTCCGAGTCATTGCTGTAGGATTCATTTTAAACCTCATTTTGGCCACGACTTCCCCTAATAGTCACACACACAAGGTCTTTGATAGACACATCGATCTTCATGCCATGAACGACTCCACAAAGATGATTCAAGTCTAATAAATGATTCCGAGTCATTGCTGTAGGATTCATTTTAAACCTCATTTTGCATTTATTATTAACTATTGCATTTATTTGCTCAAAAACACAGTAAAATCCATAATATTGTGAAATAATATTACAGTGTAAAATAACTCTTTTCTATCGTAACATATTCTAAAGTGGAATTTATTCATGATGACAATGCTGAATTCTGTCTTCAGTGTCAAAAAAATCTAATTTGCTAAAAAAAATCATTCTAATATGCTGATTTGGTGCTTAAGAATCATTTCTATGGAAGCCTGTTTCGGCCACTGAATAAAAAAGAAAAAAAGGTAATTGCGACTTTTTATCTCACAATTCTGACTTTTTTTCTCAAAATTTCGTGATACAAACTCGCAATTCTGACATTTTTCTCAGAATTTCATGATACAAACTCACAATTCTGACTTTTTTTCTGAGAAATAATGACAATTGCGTGATATAAACTTGCAATTGCGAGACATAAAAGTCGCAATTCTGAGAAATAAACTCACAGTTCTGACTTTTTTTCTCAGAATTGCAAGTTTATATCTCGCAATTCTGACTTTATAACACGCAATTGCGAGCTATAAAATCAGAATTGTGAGATATAAACGTGCAACTCTGAGAACATATCAATCTTTTCCCCCCCTCAAAATTTGACTTTAATTTGCAATTGCGAGTTTATATGATGCAATTGCGAGATATAAACTCGCAGTTCTGAGAAAAAAAGTCGGAATTGCGAGAGATAAATTCGCAATTGCTAGAAAAAAAGTCAGAATTTTTGCAGCAATTGTGACTATATATCTCGCAATTCTGACTTTATAACTCGCAATTCTGAGTTTATATCTCACAATTCTGGCTTTATAGTTCGCAATTGCGAGTTTATATGTTAAAAAAGTCAGAATTGTGAGATAAAAAGTAGAGCCCGACCGATATATCGTTTAGCCGATATTATCGGCCGATATGAGCCTGTCGGCGATATATCGGTATCGGCGAATATGCCGCCGATATGAAAATTTTTTTTACAGAACATATAACGCAGATTAAATGCTTCTGAATGGTGTAATTACTTAGTTTGTCCAGCAGAGCGCTCCATTGTTTGCTACTGGCGACCCAGGTCAGTGTAGTGTAGAGATGCGCGGATGAGCTCAAACTTCACCCGAGTCCGCTGCTTCAAATTATCCGCCCGCCACCCACCCGCACCTATATTTGATCGTCACATTACAATGATTTTAATTCTTAGTTTTGCATGATGATATGATGAATGGATGGCTCAAACTTTTTTTTTTTCAGGATTCTTTGATGAATAGAAAGTTCAAAATAACAGCATTTGTTTAAAAATGGAAATAGCAACATTTATATATGTTAAATTTGTAACATTATAAATGAGTTTGCTGTAATTTTTTTGTCAATCCTTGCTGAATAAAAAAATGTTATTCTAAATTTAATATAACGTCAGTGTAGTCTTCAAAACACATGATTGAGGGGAGAATTGAGGGGGAAAGGAGAACAAAATTTCTTGTTTGTTCTGCATTTTATGTTTGTCAAAGTTGAAGTTACAGTAACTACCACCACCAACATCTTCCGTCATATTGAGAGTGTAGAGTGTACTGCATCATTGCAGCACTGTTCATCAGCTTCATCTCTGCTGACTGGTCACTAATAAGAAAACCTTTGAGAGCTGAGAAGCCAAAAGCTTTTTGGTTGCACTTAGTACAAAATTTGCAGGTTTGGAACCGCATTGCCTGTGTCAATTAAATAAAAAAGTGGGAGACGAAAGGTGCGATTTGACAGCAGGGCACAAAATCAACTGATGCTGCCTGCTGTGTGAATCTCTAGCTAAATAGGAGAAGCGAGATGACTGTAGCCCTTTTAAACCAATTTACAATGATTCATGAAGCCTGGAACACCAAAGAATCTGATAGTTTTTTTTTTTTGCCTGTTCTGAAACGGCTAATTATGATGATGGGTGACACAAATATAAACTGGCTTTTAAGAGTTTGATTATTCTCTCATGGTTTCCTCTTTAGTTTGTAATTTGATTGTAGCCGGCTCTGAATGGAGCATGATGTTTAGAGCTAGCTCTGTTTTAATTAAGAATGTATAATTAATGTTTTTTTTCTGTTCAAAGAAAAAAAAAATTGTTTGAACAACTGTATCCTAAATCCCATTTCAAGATTTTAATTACATTCTAGCTTCTATAATGGTAATTAGTTGTTTTTCTGAGCTCAGACCAGAGCACGTCGATGTATGGTTGTACTCAACTGATTTCAATGCTTTATTTAAAAAAAAAAAAGTGTATTTTTGCTTTTGATTGTATAGCACCCAATTTTTTCTTTTTTTATATTTAGCAGAGATGCATTACATTTTTTAAAGTGGCAAGAATCCTGAAACAAAATATCTTGGTTTCCACAAAAAGATTAAACAGCACAACTGTTTTCAACATTGATAATGATAAGAAATGTTTCATGACTACAAAATCAGCATATTAGAAGGATTCCTGAATAATCATGTGACACTGAAGTCTGGAATAATGACTTCTGAAAATTCAGCTTTGCCGTCACAGGAATAAATTACATTTTAAAATATATTAAAATAAAAATAGTTATTTTAAATTGAATAATACATATTATAATATATAGTTTTCTGCATTTAATAAAACATAGTATAAATATTTAGTATATTTAATATTTAAAAATGAACTAAATCAATTTACCCAATATTGTGCAATATATTATTGTGTTTAAAGTATTGTGTCATTAGCAACATTCTAACACTAAATGGCCAATGTTTCAGTCACTTGTGAGGTTCCATTTCACCTAGGATGATGTATTAATCGGCAACTCCCTATGTTTCGAAACAGAGCTCATATATTTACATGCATTTATTCAGCACAATGAATAAATGTACAAAACAGGAAAAAATTCTGCAATTCATTCTCTAGACCAACTTTGTCTTGAAGTTACATCAGGCCTCCTGTTGTTTCATCTTTATTCATGGACTTCTGTTTTGCAGCACATGAAATGCAGTAGATGAATCCACGGATACATCAACAAAACAATCTGTCTTTCACCACAGACTGAAAGCCGTCAGAATGATTGACAGGCTATTAAACCTGCTGGTAGTTAATGGGTAAATGGAAAGCTGTAAAGCAGATTCAGAATCCACCTCTATGTGGCAGACCGTGATGCCCTGAAGAGGCACTTTTGGGTCTATATTCACAGGCCTCTTGTTGCAGTAAAAGGCTCTTGCTATTTTAAATGTCATAAACCCTGGATTAATGTTAATCTCTCGCATAGAGACTGTCCAGTCAGTTAAGAATGAGACAGGAAGCTTCTGTTTCATGCTTCTGCGGAGATGTTGAGGTTATCACTGAACTGAGAACTAAGAGTGGAGCATGAGAAAGCATTAAATCATAACTGATAAGCTCTTTCTAATGATAATTCCATAAGAGCATGCAGGTCCTGGGTTCATTCTGACACAGGTTCCCTGCATTCCCAATTGCATTCCCAATTGCAGTCAATGCTGTCTCTCATGGTAGTTTTCTGTAACAGTATAAATTAATGTCAATATTAAATAGTCTTTTTTCTTTATTAAGGTGATGACAGCACATGGACTTAGACTTTCTGGAACTGTAAGTTTAGATACCATTTGAAATACTGATGCATCTGAGACCATTAGTGAAAAAAGTTTATTTTTTGTTTGTTTTCTAATATTTTAAATTGAATTTAAAATTACAATTATATTTTAGCTTAACACTGTTTATTTTTATTTTATTTTTGCAAATGCAAATCCATGATTCCAAATTATCAGACAGAAAATATTTATTCATTTATTCAGTATTTATTCATTTACATCATAACATTGCTTTTGTTATTATTATGATTATTAGTATTAAATCACTTGTAATTAAACTTTTCATTGAATCCTAGATTTGCATTTGCAATGTATTTGGAAATGATTTTCAGTCAGATGAGCTGTTTAAATAACATACTATACAGTACATAGTAAACTGACTCCCGCTGTGTGTTTTTTTTTTTTTTATGTAATCATGCATTTCCTCCATGAATAATCTCTATCCATTATTTTGTTTGTTTCCTCTTTCTATAATCCATGAGGGGGAAGGAGGTCAGAAAGGAGAGAAAGGAGACCAGGTTAGTAGGCACACGTTAGCATTGTTTGTCATGCATCCACAACAGATTGTAAGATCATTCAAATGTTGAACTTATGCCGAGTGGTTTTTAAAAGTCTGTTTTGGCAGCCTTGTCTTGAAATAAAAAGGAAAATATGAAAGCTGTGCTGAATCAATACAATGGACAGTCAATCAAAACGCTCAATCCGGCTCTCTCTTTAATCTGTCAGATGTTTTTAGAGACACAAAGGTTTTAAAAGGAAACATTTTGAAAGCATGGGCACATAATAAGATATTTTTCGACCTTGGTCTCTTGTTTTACTGTAGGTCCTCTTGAAAATGTGATTTCATGCATTGCAGTCAGCATTTTCTCTTCTTTCTCCAGGGTGAAAAAGGTTCTGAGGGCTCAAAAGGTCTTCAGGTAAGTAAAGTGCACAAAATGTTGTGCAAATTTTGGAGTAATGCACATCAGAACAACAGATTGTACAGCGATCAGCATGTTTCAGTATCAGTGTTAAAAGACTATTAGCTTTAAAAAAAAAAAAAAGTGACCTGTCTCTATTTGGGTCATTCCAAGAAAATGGTGATATATACAATTAACAGGTTACTAAACATTGTCACATCATTTCATAGATTTAACTGTATTTAGTGTGTAATGCAAAAGTGTGTGTGTGTGTGTGTGTATCTTTTATATTTATTTAAATTAAAATATCCCTCAATGCCCTAATTTATTTTTCTATAATAATAATAATAAATATAATATACTTTTATAATGTAATATAATATAATAATATATTTAATAATTATAGTTATAAAATATATTTATTTATTTTTATAGCCATGTTACTTTGGACATGAAGTGGGTTAAATTGTATAGTTAGCACTAACCTTTTCAGATCAAATGTTGCAAATTTATTCTGAAATGTTCTGGTAAATGGCACCATTTTCTGAGAAAGATCATTTTCTGTCTTTCTTCTCTTTTTCTTAATGTTTTTTCTGTCTTTCTTTCTTTTATTTAACTCTGATAAAGGGCAATACTGGATTGCCTGGACTGACAGGGGCACCAGGACTTGAGGTATGAAATTCCTGTCTCCATAAACCCTCCATTCTGACTTCTTATGATTTGACCAAGATAGAAAGAACATTAAAGTCTTTCTACTTTGGTGTGATGGAATTATTGCTAACCTTGTCAATGTGGTTGACCAGCAGAATAGCAGCTCTGTCGTGATCTCTCTGATTTACTGACCAGTGCCAAACGCTTTCTTACGGGTGGCTTATTGCAATCAGTTCTTGCTGGGTTGAATGGGTTGTGGCATGTTACCAAGGTCACAGTAAGCATCTGATTGCGGCCTTCATTTTAGTTAAGGGCACAGATAGATAGAGACCTCTCAGAATAGCAAGCCGTTAAAATGCTACACAGCTGGTCCAAAATCAGTACCTGAAGCAAGAGTTTTCAAAGCATGTTTTCATTTGCTCTCTCTCTCAGAGTTAGGCACAAACTGATTTCACATTTTCCATACAATTTAGCTAATGACGTAGTTTGAATAAGGTCATGCTGCTTATATGAAAAGATCTCAACATGTGTTTGTGCTCTTACAGGGAAAGCAGGGTCCAACTGGTCCCATTGGCCTTCGTGGTCTTCCAGGAGACCCAGTAAGTTTCTCAACTCGTCCCACACTGCTTGGGTAAATTTGTAACTGATCAAAAGTACATTTTTGCCAGGCAAACAAGAAAATGCATGATAAAATACTGTAAATGAGGCAACTTGAGACATATTTAGGTACCAGAATATCATACACTCTTAAAGAAGTGACCTACAAATGAAAATGATGTAGATGAGTTTGTTTCTTCATCGGAACTGGTGTAGAATCCATTTCTTGTTTCTTCATTGGAACAGATTGGAGAAAGCATTACATCACTTGCTCACCAAAGGATTCTCTGCAGGGAATGGGTGCCGTCAGAATGAGAGTACAAACAGCATGATCCTTTTTATTTGAGCTTTTTGTCCGTTATTTAAACTCTCATTCTGACGGCACCCATTCACTACAGAGTATCCATTGATGAGCAAGTGATGTATAATGCTAAATTTCTCCAAATCTGTTCTGAAGAAGAAACAAGAAAGAAACAATCTCATCTACATCTTGCATTGCCTGAGGGTGAGTAAATTTTTAGCAAACTTTTGTTTTTGGGTGAGCTATTCCTTTATGAATAAAGGTTCAAAAAATGAGTTTTTGCAGTAATGCCATATAAGTACAGTTTTGGGTTCCTTAGTTTTTTCCTTAGTTTGAAAAACATTTTGATATCCTAAAGAACACCGTGAAGAGCCTGTTGTGCAATTGAAAGATTCTTCACAGTACCATAGAGTTTTGCATGGGCTAACACCACATGAAAATGTAAAAATCTAGATTTGCTTTAATCACACATTCCCCATCCTTTTAGTTGTTCCCACTCACTCACTCACTCACACACACTCATAAACAGAAAAAAGACAATGCACGTATAAATAACAGAGGCGAGAAAAATGAGGATGCAGAGCTGTAAATTGTTGCACAGACAATCAGTAATCAATCGGTAATCTGAAAATTAATTTGCAGGGACGGGTACATCTGAGTTCTCTACGTGTGGGATGAAACAGCATCAGCATCACAATCTGTTCTCGGCACCTGCTTCTGCTAACGAGCATCTGCCTTTATTCCAAAAAGATGGGAGCACAAGGATGGGGGATGCTAGGGATCAAATTAAAAATGAAAAAGGGGGAACAGCTAAAGCTGACAGGCATGTGTCTTATCTCTCCTTTTTTTTTTCCAGGGCTCTCCCGGTCAGCTAGGACTGCCTGGAAAAGATGGAATGAAAGGAGAAAAGGTACACAAGAGCACTCTGTGACTGGGGCTGCATGTTTCTAATATGATGTTTTCCTTGTTTCTGCATATGTTGAAGCACTAAATCATGTTCAGAAGAATTTGTTCACATTAGACTTCACTGAGCTGTGTTTTGCTTGTGCATCAAGCAGATAAAAAGCTGTATGCTGAAATAGTTTCAGAGTTAAGATCGATAGTAGGGTCACTTGAGGTATCTCAAAGAATTACTTCTTCGTGTTTGTTATTTATTGGGGTCCTTTGGAAGGCAAAATGTGACATGTCTGTAGAGATACTGGAAAGTATAATGAATCTGGAAATCTAGTCTAAAGCACACTACTACCTCTGATCTGAAACTAGGCCTACAGCAAAATTGATCTTTAGATGATTTATAGAACTAAAGAATGGCTGGACGCTTTGCAGATTCATTTCCAAAATTCTCCCCATCATTGAGTAACAATCTGAGGACTTAATATTAATAAACATTAAAATAATATGAGTGATTAAGTAAAATAGCCTTTTTCAATAAAACTAATGTTTTATTTTATAATTATTTTGAATATTTTGAATTGACTTTTATTTTTATATTTGAATTTTAGTTTTAGTATTTTGGTGCTTTTGTCATTTTTATTTATTTTTTAATATTTATATGTATTTATTTTTATTTTATTTTATTTCAGTATTAGTTTTAATAACTTCAACTTACAATTTCAGGTATTAAAACGTATTAAAAATTATTTTTTTTATCTAATGTTTATATTATGTTTTAATTGCCAAAAACATTTGAATGTTATATTATTTTTTAGTCTTATTTTTATTTTATTTTTACTATGTACTGTATATATTCCAATTACTAATGTTGGTCTTATTTTTCAGTAGGCTAAGACATTGCATCATGGTAGGAAGGGGCCTTAAGTACACTTTCCTCCAGTAATAATTCAAATTTGCAAATATTTTGTTAGATGACTAATTTAAAGTTATTGTGAGAAAGTCGACTGGCAAAAATGCATTCAAAATATTCACAGATCGCTCAATCACTACAGCGTCTTTAATAAAGTGAGCATGTTCAGCATAGCGTATGTTTAGAGTGCTTTTTTAGTCTCTCATCTCACCACTGAAGCTGCATGATGCGATTTCTAGGTTGGTGGCATTTGCCCCAGATGTCTGTGATATTTACGTTCAGCTCTTATTTTATGTGTGTGTGAAGGCAGGCATGTGTGTGCATTTTTGCGGTGCTCCTAAACCTGTCAAATGACAAACCTGAGGTGACAGCAACTCTAAATGCCAGCTGTCGGTGTGTGTTTGCAGGCTGATGCAGGTGGAGCGCCGGGACCGATAGGCCCCCCGGGCCTCAAGGGTGAACCTGGTCATCCTTGCTCTGTCGGACTTTGCAATGGGGTAGGTACACAACACCATTCCTATCTTTCTATTTCACTTCACCTCCATGTTCCCCACTCAGTATCTTCTCTTTCGGCACCCCTTATAGACACAAACAGAATATCACTCAACACTTATCCAACATCCCACCGCCTTGATGACATCTCAGATTTAAGAGGCACACTGACAATGATGTTATGCACCTGTAAATCTGCAACACATTGCCGCACACGCATTCTTCCTCTACCAGCAGCCGGGGTTATCGATCAACAGCTCCTTGTTTTCAGCTTTTACAATGAAATACTGTTCATGCTAATTCACCACTTTGGTAAAAAATCTTGAAAAACGCCTTTTCTGTGCCGTCCTTACAGTGCACCTGTCAGCTGTCCAAGCCATGAGAGAGAAAAATCACCTATGAGATCTGTAAAATACCTCAGATGTTTCTCTTAGAAATCAGTGAGAATATATGGAAGGAAGTTGAGACTTTTGATTCAGTCTCCTGCTTCTTGGTTTTCTCAGGAAAAAGCTACTGTCTCATCTAGGGTTTCAGAAAAGATCTAAACAATGTCTCGGACTGTGGCCAAGATACCAGCCTGCAATCTGTTAGAAATCTCAATTTCAACTCAAACAATTCTTGTCCAGTTATTTCAAAACCACTGTCTGGTCTGGTCTGGTCTAATTAAAGTTATATCTGAGTGAAATAGCTTCTTGAATGAGAAAGAATGTAGTAGCAGACAGATGACAGCTCATTGATTTCAGCTTTGACAATGAAATACTGCTCATGCTAATACACTGCTTTGGTAAAACTACCTTTAAATACACCTTTGCTGTGCCATCCTAACGGTACACCTGTTACATTTCTA
Source organism: Sinocyclocheilus anshuiensis (assembly GCF_001515605.1). NCBI lineage: Eukaryota > Metazoa > Chordata > Actinopteri > Cypriniformes > Cyprinidae > Sinocyclocheilus > Sinocyclocheilus anshuiensis. Next base: position 763,846 of record NW_015537947.1, read on the forward strand.
GTTTGTAATGTAATAGTATAAACTATTTAAAGACTGCATGAAATAGAAGTTGTGATCATCTTTTCTTCTCTGTTGTGATATATTTCTGAGTAAAGCGGCTTCTTAAACAAGAAAAAACTGCAGAGCAGGACATGATGTTGTAGGACATGATTTTGTCCATCAGGAGTGGACTGGATCATTGAATAGTCGTTTGCTATTGCATTTTATTTCATGCTGACTTTAAGCAGTTTTCATGCTAGTTAGGTGCCAGCTGAGCTCTGACCTAAGAAATGTTTTGTTTGTGAGGGAAGGAGAGAAACTGCACATTAACGGTAAAGGTGGTGAGTCATCCAGCATAAAGCATATAGACAGATGGGTGGTGGGCAGACTGAGCACTTGTTGATCAGCTAAATGATTTGCTGGACGGAAATCAGTATAGCATGAAGTCATCAGCCACCTTTATCTCCTCTGTTTTAGTGGAAAAGAGAAAGAGAGGGAAATTTATATGAGTGAAGTGAACGAATGAAATCAAAACTAACACAATTTTATGACGCTCTTTATAATAATAATAATAATAATAATAATAATGTAATAATTTAAATTGAAGAAAAAAACTTTAAACTTGATTTGATCATGAAAAGTATGTTAAATGCCTTATTATTATTATTATTATTATTATTATTCAATACTTAATTGTACAGTAAAAAAATGTAAGGCGAGACTTTATATAAAAATAATAATAATAATAATAATCAAGCGTAGCGTTAGTTCTGGCAGGTCACGTTAGTCAAGCTCGCATCAGCTGACTCTCAGCTGATCCCCATCAACCTATGGGAATACGACACCTATCTAAGCATTCATGTATAAGGTCCCTCAGTATTATCAGCAGTTTTCGCATTGCTCAATAGCTAATTACCCTCCTCCATCCCCAACTCCTCCTCTGTCAGTCGGGATACAGCCTTCTGATTCTCCTTTGAATCTGACTAAATCTAAAATGTGTACATAACATTATTGAACTTTAACAATATCTGCAATACATTTATGTTGGTTCTGTTCTGTTTACCCTGGGGGGTTATTGCTGCTCTCCCTGCTCTCATCCATGCTAGGCTGCATGGATGCGCAGGGAGTTCTTGCCAGAACAGAACCATACCGCCAATCCAAACTGTATGCTAATTGTCAATCATATATGACGATAGTGGTCCTGACAGAAATAATAGTTAGGGGTGCGCCGATTCGATATTCAGTATCGGTATTGGCTCCGATACTGCCATTTTCTGCTGGATCGGGTATCGGTCAGATGAGACCGATCCAAATCCGATATTCTGCGTATACTATTGTTATTGTTATGCCCCACGAAAGGCACAAAAACATTATAAAGCACCATAAAGTTTTCGTGCACTATATTTCAAGTGTTCTGAGATCGTTCCATAGTTTAATGTGAGGTACAGATTAATATTTAAGTCGTTAAATTCAAGTTCACGTAAACTCTTCTCTCTGCTGCGGCTGTCAGTCATCCTCCATTCAGCATTCAAACTGTGCGTCGCATAAAACTCTCTCTAAGATGATTCAATGTTCCTATTATTATACTTGATCTGTAGATAAAGATCAGTGGTTTTGCATAAAAGGACTTTATCTTGCTGGAGTTTAGTGCTGTTTCTAAATCATGTTTCTACCGGGTGTCTGTTAGAGATCACTACACTGGAGTAGAGAGCACTATGAATTGTTCTTCATGCGCACAGTAACTGAAATTTAAAACTGTTTAAAGAAAAAACTCAAACTATCGCACAGATATTATACAGTACGCATCAGTATCTCTTCCCTTTGTGCTTTGAACTTTTGATCATGATCAGGTCAACACATTGAGGAATACAAATTATACACTGATTTAAAAAAAAACTGCACTGGTATCGGATCGGGATCGGTATCGGGCGATACTCCAAATTTTTGGTATCGGATCGAGATCAGTTCTGAAAAAGTGGTATTAAGCCAGCCCTAATAATAGTATATAGTAATTGTTGTTGTTGTTGATATCACTAACACCCACTTTTTCGTTCAGTCCAACAAGGCCTTGCTGTATTTAATCGGTTCACTATACTTTAGTATCCTGTATTTTGACTTTATAGGATTCAAACAGTCTGTTTACCTACCTGCTGTGGCGGCTTCTGCGATGCGAAAACTACTTGCTAATCTAATTCTTGCTGACCACAAAAATCAATTTTCCATCAGTGGCATAGAGCAAATAATGCTTACTGTAACTCTTTCACACTGTCGGCTCCTGCAGTATCGCTTGCAAATCATACCGAGAAAAACAATTAAAAATTTGCTGTGAATTGCACCGAACTCAAGAGCGTGCAGTATTTGGCAATGTTGAGGAAGCTGCTTGAAATTGTGTCTTGTCACGCTGCAAGCTACTAATTTAAAGTGGTTAAGAAAAAGTGAATTATTTATTTACCTGTTTATATAAAATATGACACTGTTCTTTTAACACGGTTTTCATAGCATCACTACTTTAGTATTCCTAAACACTGATTTTCAGACTGTTCCTATGAAAGTTTCTCAGTTCTTGACTTGTGTCTTCTTATCTGGCTGAAACTGAGTCTTATGTAAGGTCTAGGAATATGGTATTCATTTGAGTTTGTGTTTCATTTCTTGTTTTGCACTAGGAGGAGGTCGTGTCTGGCCTTCGGGGGTTGCGGGGCCCTAAGGTAGGTCACTGTGAGAGATTCTTTTTAAAGTATTCAATTTTGCGCTTGTGTAGTTTATCTTTAAAGGAACATCCCCAGTTATATTTCCCTGTGCTGTGCTTTGTCTTTTAGTCCACTTTTTATTTATGGTGTCATAAGAAATGTCAGCATTATGAATAATGTCGATTACCACAGAAAACCCTTTTGACTCATTCCCAAAGTTTAAAACAAAGCAAAATTTGTGGAATACAGTTTTCAAACTGAGTTACAAGTCGAAATTGTCTGTGGTAATAGAGCTTAACTTGTATTAAACCCAGAACATTTATTTAAGCCAGTTGCATGCTGTCATAAATGATTTGCTTATGCAGAACGCTTCGTTAAAGCTCTGATTTTACTGCTGTGTAAGCATCTGTTTGTAAGGGTTTGATTTGAAATGAATTACTACATACTGCCTGAAGATGTTCATTTTAAACCACAATAATTATTCAGCCAAGCCTTATTGTCTAAACTTGCACTACTTGACTGTGTTTTGTGAATTTTGGAGTTAATTTAGTTTGGCTGAATTAACTTTTTTGTTCTCTACCAGGGTGAGCGTGGTGTACCTGGAGTACCTGGAGATGCTGGAGAGAAAGGAGAACTTGGCATTGGAATCACTGGACCCCCTGTAAGTACCTGTTCAAGAATTTTAACTTCACAAACACTCTTGATTGTCTTCATTTAAAGGGACAGTTCACACAAAACAGAAAATTCTGTCATTTACTCGCTCTCATGTTGTTTCAAACTTTCTTTTGTGGAACACAAAAGCTGAAATTTCAGTCTGTTCCTCACACAATAATATGGTACAGCATCAAGAGAGTTGGAATATAGTGTACAAGTCAAATGAACAACTGTTATGGTACTTTTTGTCAGAATTGGAGCCTGACAATGGCTTTGTTCTGTTCCACTGAGTCATACAGGTTTGCAATGACAATGACTATTCACATTGTTTCTTCATCCCACATACTTCCCACAGACAACCACAAAGTTCACACTATATAAAAGCATTTCAAGTAGCTTTAGATTTTAGCATTTAGCATTTTGTTTGTATATCAGACTGAAAACAATATTTATAAGACAAGTGTAATTATTAATAGAAAATGGGTTAATTCATGTATTTCTTTATTTCTTTATTTACTTAGTTGTTAATTTATTTTCTGTAGGGTCTGATGGGACCTAAAGGCGAACCAGGAATTCAGGTAAAAGATAAATTAACATCCAGAAATCAACAACTTACATGTAGACCAAGCATGTAAATGAGATATCATTGTGCATAATGTACTAAGGGTGGGAGAAAATATTAATTCTCCGATGCATCGTGATTGTCTCTTCAACGATTCTGAGCTTGGTTTTCCCCACATATGGCACGTGTGTGCGCTAGACTAGAGAAAATCGCGGCAGGCTTCATTGCAGAGGATATATGCGCTGTGAGACATGTGCGCATTGCTTGACAGCGTGTGCTTCCACCCGCTGTTATTTCAGTGTTTTCCTTTAGATATGCTTTCATTTATGCGGTTTTGAATGCAGTATGTATTAGATGCAGGAAACTCACATACTGACAGACTTTGACGTGCACTTTGTTTTTGTTGTCCTGAAGCTTGATCGCAGCTGCGGTTAAATGCACTTGCATCTCCGAATACTTTTATGATACAAAATTGATGTAAACACAGTCAGGTATGTTTTCAGAACAGGGCAAAACATCTGATATGTTGAAATAGATCTGTGCATTAGTGTGAATGCAGCCTATTAAAACTGCCACTGTCTATAATGTCATCAGTAATAATCAAACAGCAGTAATGCTGAGGAAAAAAGAAAAACCTATAACTATGATTGTCTGGAAACTTTCAAATACTTAAAGCACTATTAGATACTGAAAGTACTTTTTGTTTATCACTTGTAATTGTCTTTTTTCCCCCTTTATTATTACTATACTTTATTTATTATTTAAATATAAAATTTATATGAAAATGTAGCCATGTGCAGTAATATTTAGAATTGAGGATGCAACGCATCATGATGCATCGTGATATCAAATTTAATCGTTGAATCGTTGACATGATAATTGTAATCGAATCGAATCGTGAAACCAGTGAAGATTCACACCCCTATAATGTACTTATACATTGATATTACATATTTTTTAAGATGTTAAAAAAGATAACACAGAGTTTCAATCTAGATTGTGTTGAAAATGTTGAAGCAAGTGAATTTACATGATGGTGTTATTTTCACAGGGTCCTCGTGGACCTCCAGGACCACTTGGAGTGCAAGGAATTATGGTGAGAAATTATTTTATTTCTTTGAGTCCAAATTTGTCACAAGGTGAAAATATAAAAATATTTATATGTAAGAATTATTTTATATAAAGAATATTTATATTCATATATGTTTTTGTGTCTTAATCTGAAAGGGACCTCCAGGCCCACAAGGCAGACCAGGACCCCCTGGACCCCCTGGAGAACCGGTTCGTAACATGTTTTTTAACATGCTGATATTGCCTTTTTCTGAATATTTCTAGAAACATAAAGTTAATATCCAGGTACGCGCAATATGTAAAGTTGTTTTGTTTATTTTTGCTCTGCTAATGAAAATAGTATAGGATTACGATATTGGGGAATAAAATAAATATTTGTTTGTATTGCGTCTCATTTTCTAATGTTGTATCTAATGATGCTCTAAATGGTTCTTTTTCAGACAGCACTACCTATTGTTGGAGACATGGGGACATTACTGAAGGTACTGTTTCATCCAGCTGTCTATCCTCCTGTGCACTTATTTTTACTGCAGTCTAGTGGATGCTAACATTAATAGTATGAATTAGGATGAACAGAACTAAATAAAATAAATAAAGCTCCAGGTATCCCAGGAATGGATGGAGAAAAGGTAAAAAATGGCTGCAAACACATTTAATCTTCTCACTAATTAATATTCTGTTCCTCCACCTGAGATTCCCTAGCACTGATTGCTGTCATCTTTTCTGGCTGATTGTTTATAGATGGCACCATTGTAGACACAAATACACCAGACATTTCTGCAGTCCAGTTATTTAATATGAATGTGTATATAATATGAAACAGTGGTTTTTAATCCTGGTCCTTATATGAGCTTGTGCTCTCATTCTTTAAAATGAATCCCGCTTTGTTTGATATTTAATTATTTAACATGTTGACATTCATACATAAACTGTGGCCTAAGTGTTCAAATACTTTGCTGCACTACTGCATATTCTTGTGTCTGTCTTGTGGATCTGGCTCCTTATGTTCTGGGTTGGCTTTGACAGGGGGATCAGGGTCTTCGGGGCCCAGCTGGTAATCCTGGAAAAGAGGGTCCCAAGGTAAGCCGCCCTAAATCAGAGATTAGAGAAGAGAATCGTGATTGGCAGACACATGAGCTTTAGCTGTAATTCTTGAAGTACATTTCCTCTGTTACAACAAGGCATTGCAGGGCAAATATATTACACATGGTGCAACAATTGTAGCAAAATATGGTTTGCATACTTGTACAGTCGAGTGCCTGAATGTGAGACATTCAGTGACAGGCAAGAATTGAGGCCAGAGATAAACATGAATAATATATGAGAGCATTCTTAGAGAGAAACTCAATCAAAAGATTGTACTTACTGTCTCAACTATTTTCCATCTGTCTCGTTGTCATATAGGGAGTGAAGGGTGAGAGAGGCTTTCCTGGTCCGATGGGGGATAAGGGTGATGAGGTGAGTTATCAGAATTACACGGTGCAATGCGACAAATCTAAACTAATCCTTGTAAAGTTGTCTGATGTGTCATAGTTGTACGCTGTACTGCTGCCTAACTAAATTTTCCAGACTCTGCATCTGAAATGAAATGATTTTATTTGTTTGAGCAGTTTGCAGTTTGCATAGGTATTAAAATAAACTTCTGTTGAAGTTTAGCCCCAAGCTCACAGTTAATTGGTCCAAGGTTAGAGAATGCATTATCATACAATACAATTATTACTACAATTGTTTTTTGTCTGTTTCTCTGTTCCTAGGGGTCCCCAGGTGTGCCAGGATTGCCTGGATCCACAGGCCGCATGGGTCCACAGGTGAGAATTTTCCAACAAAAATAAATGTTATCATGACTTCATAATTACTACATAGCTACTACATTTTTTGTCAAAAAAAAATAAAAAAATTAATAAAAATCATTATTTAATTTTTAATTATTTAATTTTGGTTATTTAATCAAAAATAACCTCATGCATATTCCTCTGCCTTTAGGGACTTATTGGCAGACCAGGACCTGTTGGGCCCCTAGGACCAAAGGGAGAACGGGTAAGCATAATTAAGTGATAATTTCTGCTTTAAGATTTAAAAATAATATTAAGTACTTTAGAAAAAAAAGATAATGTTATTTCAAACCCAGACATAATATGATTATTTGTGGAACACAGTGAGATGTTTGCAAACTGTTCATGCTATACTTTTCAATAGAATATACATTATGGACATGGATAATGTCAAGTGCATAAGTGAACACTAGATTTGGGGGCTGCTGTTGAGGAAAAAAAAAGAATAATGAATTAAAATTTGGACCGTTTCTTTCACAAAATGATCATATGTTCTCAGAAGGCCTGAACTATAGTGCGAATGGACCACTTTCATGATGGCTTTGTATCTTTTTTTTTTATCTTTAAAATGGTTAATTTTGTCGCCGCCGTTAGCCTTGTGGACAGCGTGCTGACATACAGCGCCGTTGCGCTATGGGCATCCCGAGTTCGAGTCCCGACTCGAGGACCTTTCACGATCCTGCTCCCCCCATCTCTCTCCCTCTTCGCTTCATGTCAGTTATGTTCTGTCCTATTGTAATAAAGGCGAAAATGCCAAAAAAATAAATCTTTAAAATGGTTAATTTTGTATTCCACTTAAGAAAGTTATACAGGTTTAGCACAACATGAGAGTGAGTAAATAATAATTTTTTTTAAATGTTTGGTTTATAGACTAAACAAAATAAAATTGTTTATTTGTTATGTATATCATCTTAAATGTTATGTTTAAAAATTCCAGAGTTAAACTGAATTTTATAGTGGGATTAAACCAAAATGTAAGGCATATCTTTTTCTCTTTTTCACTTTTCCAAACATTATGATTCTTTGATCCATCTGCATCTGTATGAGTCACACACACTTCCTGATAATTGGCTGGAGTAATACTCTCACAAACGGTTAGCGGGAGATAGTGAATATGAGCTAGTGGTGTGCCCTGCAGTGTGCAGATATGCACTAGAAAGGGGATAGAGGCATTTTTCATTGGTTTTCATCAGCTGGTCGGCTCCACTGAGAGCTAACCCAATAGAGCCAAGGGGCACCAAGTCTATCCTCAAAACTTCCAAATCCTCTATCTGACACCTGTTATTTATTATTCACAACATTTGCTAACACTGCAGTTGGCCTTGACTCTCAATGCAATCACATACTTCCTTTGGAGAGGCAGTTTGTGTTATGCGTGTAAAGAAAAGAAATGTCTTTTTGTTCCAGGGCAGCGAAGGACTGCAAGGCAGACCCGGACCTCCTGGACCCCCTGTAAGTTCTGAATTAAAGTGTGCATTTTCTACACCACTAGGAATTGCAAACATAATTGCAAAAATAATGAATGCTTTCCTATAGGTTTCCATAACTCTTCCTGCTGTCTGTCATTGGTCGCCAAAAAGATAGCTCCGCCCCAATCTAGCATCACATGGTTGGAGTTTTGAAAACAATAAGCAATGTGTTGATAGTGCACCAGTATTTATCCTTTTTGGGAAAATCAGCCTATAAGTGGTTTATTCATAGTTATCTCTGCATATAAAGATAGAATGGGGAAAAATAATTTTACATAGAAAAAAAAGTCAGCTATAAATGAGATGGGTGTAAGTGAAGATGGGTATTTAATAATAAAATACTTTTTTGAATACTTTTATTTGTAGTTTTTTATACAGGTTCAGACCTAAATATTAGCTTCAGCAGCCCACGTAACCATGTGGCTGTCATTTCAGTGAACATTAAATATGCAAAATCAATTTTCTTCAACACTCCAGCTCATTTCAAACAAGCATAAGGAAATAAAAAATTGAAATGTAAACAGTATGCAATGCTCTAATACATTAAATTGATGGCCATAATTTCATAACCACATCAGTGGCCCAAGAAATGCAAACAACACAGCAATTTTAGACTCCTATTTAGTTTGTTTCCCTTATGATTTTATAGCTTGGTTAATGATAAATAAGGAGGAAAATCTCATTGACTTGTATTTGAAGGAGGAACCTTTGACATATCTGGAAACCATAATATCATATTGATTTGGGCAGGTTATTTTGACTTGAGCCAATAAGCAAACACCTAGCAACATGCAAAAAACCTTGTAAACTTGTTCTTTTCAGGGTGTCCCATATGCAGACAGCAATGGGATGAGCAGTCTCTATAAACTTCAGGTAAAACTTTAACCTGATACTAAAACACACTCACAATATATATGTCATATTGTTCACACTTCATAAACTGCAGTAATCCTTTTTATTATTTACAGAATGGCGCGGCTAATACAGGTCAACCCGGACCACCAGGGCCCCCGGTATGTGTCGTATTTTTTAAATTATGTCCCACATTAAATTAAATAAATAGCTCTTTGAACGTAACCCACCACAGGGAATCAGTTGTAGCACTTTTAATGAAGTTTAAATGTCAATACACAAAGAAGCTACATTGATTTGGGAATCTGTATTCGGTTTCGCTGCTGTCCACCCCTGATTTCAAGAGGTTTACACTGCATGAATTGAAGGACAGATCACGGCCACACAGACACAAATCTAAAACTCAGACAATGACAGTAGCCCAAAGGGAGAAGGGCAAAACAAACCCATCACACAGTCAACAAAGTAGCTGCTTGTAAAGAAGGGGTAATTAAAATGCAGCGCTTTAACAGGAAAAAAAAGAGAAATATATATAAAAGAGCTTTTCTGCCCTAGCGGAATCATCCGATTAGCTTGTCAACACAGCGACACGCACACTTATCTAGTCTGTATGTAATGTGTCCTTCCTTTCCATGAAGAACAAGAGTATTCCCTCCTGGGCCATCTTTACCAGACCGCCCAGAACTCTGAAAATGCTAAACCCTTATCAGTAGGTCTGAAAGAGGACACTCTCCAATCTCCCTCCTCACTGCGATAGACTCAAGGAGCTGCTTACAAGTCCCTCGGGGTGCTTTGTTTCGGTTTATCCTCAGCTGAACTTGTTCTAAGTGGGACGTGACACCTCCCACAGCATCCTAACATTATTGAACCTCACAAGTGAATGGTTTAAAACTCTACATAGGCATAAACAGTCACTCATGCACAGCACACATCATGCCTTAAATTGTTAGATAGATAGAGCACCATTCAGAATTCAGTTAAGGATGCCTTAAAAAAATTATTTAATTTGTTGAATTTGAATTGAGGTACTGTATTTAAATAATTAAGGCAGCAAATGGGAATTCAGAATTGTAATTCAAGTTTGAATTCAAGTTTGAATTTAACTTAACCTACACCCCTCTTTTCAACAAAGAAAAAAAAAAGAAAGGCATAACCAAACTAAAATAGTTAGTTAATGAAGCCTTTGTGTTGCATGCATACTTGTAGTCTCATTTGAAAGAAGACATTTGTCAGTGGAAGTGGAATTACAAATTAATACAAACAAAATGTAGTTTTTAAGTGCAGCTTTTGTATTGTGCATTTTAATGTGAATAATAAATGAAATATAATCTATTAAAATTTGTTATATAATAATAATAAAATCAGTTATTAATTTAAGTTTTACATTTTTAAATTTCATTCAGCTTCTTTTTAGTACTATTTCCTGAAATTAAAATTACAATATATAGTGTATATTCATTGAATACATTGATTCATGATATCATTAGTTGTTTTTATCAAATTAACTGTGTTGGAAGAACACTTCCCATAACATTTCCCAAAATGCCTCAACATCTTTTCTTTCATCTTAACACAATTATGTAATCAGTAGATTCAAATGATGTCAAATATTTATCTAATAACATTGTAGTGGAAATGTTGTGGTGCTCTATGGCAAAATTATAATCTCTGAGTTGGCTGAATAACTTGTTTTGGTCGTACTGAACTGAGTTAATATTTCTAATCAGTCGAGTAAAAATGTATTCTACATATGAATTGTTAATTACATAATGTAATTATTTATTGTACACTTCCTAACATTCCTTTCTTGTGTGATTCAAATTTTTTTGAATTACAACCCAGTAAATTCTACTTACTGTCAAACCAATTAAACTTCCTGGGGTACGTTGTCAGTTTAATTCCAATTCACACATAAAATGCAAAAGATCCGATTCTCAAATTCTTAATTGTGCTCTACCCTGTTAGATTGACAGCTCACTCGGCTTTGGAACAGAATTCTGTCAGCATAATTCCCTCGTGGTTCTTTTGTTTGACAGTCACTTGATTGTGTTACTGTTTGACAGCAAATCTTAGCAGATGCCATCCAGCTAATTACACAGATTGGATTAATTGATAGCACACATAGCAGTAAGGTCAAATAAGGTCAGCTTCACAGGCTAATTTTGTGCTTTTGATTTCCAGGGGCCCAAAGGAGATGAAGGAAGGATGGTGAGTGTTGCGTCGCTGTGATTTGTATTGAATGGTCTTCTGTCTTTCTATGCCTCTGGATTGAGAGAAACAGATCTGGCCAGCACTTGCTTTCTGGCTAGTCTCCATTAATCACAGCTCCTGGCTCTGAAGTAGCCCGCGAGCAGCCGAGCACGACAGTTTAGTCACACAGCATTCTCAACAACAAAAGAAGTGATCAGGAACGGCACCTAAATCAAATTGTTTCTGCCTGTGGGAGATTTTGTGAACGCAGTACATGCACAGGTCCCAACAAAAACACATGCACGACAACGACAGATCCCTACAATAGCAACAATGCAGCTCCAGCAGCCAAAAAGCTGGCACTTTCTGTTCTCTTGGGTGCAATTTTTATATTTTTTATTGTTTCTTTTTTTGCAAAATGATTTTTCAGCGGCATGCTAATTTGACATTTGAATAAATGGTCCCAGCAGTCTCCGGCACTGCACTAGAATTGCCCCCATCTGTCTCCAGTCGATCCTCTTTCTGGTCCCATGTAGGTCTGCGCTCTGTTATACGTGGCAGTCTACATGTGCGACAATTACTGCCGCAATTTGTCTCGGTGGTGGGGCCCATTAACATGGCGCCCGCTGCTGTCCCATCAATAGCGACTGAGCCATGAGACTAATGTAATATACGATGCTTGTACTCAGATTTTTCAGCACTCCGTGGACGGGTTCGGTGTGGAGAAGCAGCCAATCACTTGGGGTGAATTATGAGCTGCTCTGTTTGCAGCGAAGTACGTATGATTTATTAACACGGCAGGCTAAATGAAAATGGAAGGAGGAAAGTAAATGCTTTGTCAGGATGGTAATGCGACAGAATTAGAGTTAACTTGACTCACTTGTCAGGATGAAGATAAATATGTGGGTTTTAATTGAAATAATCAGTGACATGCTGGAAAAATGGCATTTGGTGTTTGTTGAGCTGCTAAAATACATTACACAAGGAGTCTGGTAGCTACACTGTTGTGATCTGCTCCATCAGTCGCTTTGACCTGGAAATACATTTTGAGTTCCACTGAAGGAAACAGGAAAGTCACAGCTTTCTAAAGATCCAAACCATTGCTGTGATATAATCTTTTAGGAGTATTTCTTCAACTTTGGGCACTTTTATGGCCCAGGGGTTGATTTTATATTAGTAAATTTGACATGGAAAATTTTTACCATGCTTTCATCATTTAGTTTTACTGCTTTTCAAATCCCATATGTATAGATTTGAATGTTTTACTTTTGTCCCAGAGCCAGAACATCCAATATTCAGAATATCCAGCTAATCCATCATATAAATATTACATTTTGAAACTATTATATTATAAATGAAAAGTAAAAATGAACCATTTCAATATTTGTGTGAAAATGCTGGATCATGCAATGCAGTGTAATGGCTGCTTAAAATTCAGCTTTGTCATCATATGACAAAAAATACATATTAAAATATATTAAAGTAGAAAACTGTTCTTTTTAACTGTAATAATATTTATAATATATATTACTGTCTTATTTACTGTATATTTTAATATTAAATCAAATAAATGCAGCCTTGTTGAGCATAAGCCTCTTCCAAACATAAATAAAACTTAATTATTCCATATATATATACAGTATGTATGTGTGTGTGTGTGCATGTGTGTGTATTTACAATACAAAAAAAATTCTGGCTATTAGATTAGCTTTAAAGGTGACATATGAAAATCTGACTTTTCCAGGTTTTAAGTGCTATAATCAGGTCCCTGGTGCATCTACCAACCAAGGAAACGTGAAAAAGATTAACCCTTCAATTTGCATTAGAGAAAAAAAAAAGTTTATTAGTTTTCCTGAAAAATGTAGTGGAGTTAGTTGCATTGCCACTTTTACTCAGTCAGTCACTCACTCACTCCCCAACTCTAACACACATACACGGACTTTCACACATGAAGGTGTCCCTGCTGAGCTGGAATGTGTTTCTTTTATTCCAGGGTGAGCTGGGGCTGATGGGATTACCAGGTCTAGAGGGGCTGCCAGGTGCTACGGTAAGTGCATTTGAATGAATCGTGTCACTGGACGCTCTCTGAGTGTCCCAGATTACACACAGCTTTCACCAGCTCAGCCAGCTGTTCCACTCTGTACCTTCACGATTTGACATGACATTGCAGTTTTGGTGTGTGTGTGTGTGTGTGTGTGTGTGTTTGACAGACAGAGAGATGGAGGATGGTGGCTAGACATTCATAATTAATTCAAGCATTGTTAGTATTCTAATTTCAACGCAGTGCTTAGTCAAAGCACTCGAGAATTCAAGAGAAAGACCATGAATACGAGAATACTAGAGAGGGTAGAAATAATAGGCTTCATTAAATCGAGCCAACAGAATGGTCCAGACCCCCCCGACTGCACGTATCAGAGCGCTGGTGCATGGAGACTCTATTTCGTCTGTCTGCCAGAGCAGCTTCCACGTAGGAGCGCTGGTGCATGGAGACTCTCTTTCGTCTGTCTGCCAGAGCAGCTTACTACTTTAAGCGGCATCAAACTCGCCCACTCTTCCCAGAAAGGACTTGTCAAGATGTAGTCGCAACATTTTGCGAGCTCACCGACTCCACAACAGCCACGAGGCTGCCTGATCTCAAGATGTTTATTTGCATGCTCTGCCCCAAAACTTAAAAGTAGCTCATTAATTCCTAAAGCCAGCAGAGCGCATATGTAGGAAAGAAAGCAACTCACACACACACACAGAGATACTCAGAGCATGATTTTGGAGGACTTGTCAAGCACAGTTGGTTTGGAGAACAGAAAGAAAAGCAATCATTGTGTTTTTCTGATGTTCTCAGGCGCTGTTGCAGTAGATTCGTTACCTTACTTGTGTATGCTTGTGTGTTTGAAGGGTGATCCTGGCCTACCTGGTCCACCTGGTGTTCCTGGCCCTACTGTAAGTTATTCTGTTGTTATTTTCCTGCTTTCAAATCACTGTACTACGCATAAAACTATTTATTATTCAGGAAATAAGCTACAAGCAGTAAGGTAGTAAGTAAATTGCACAAAGCACAGCAGACAACCTGCCACCCCTTCAGCCTTCGCAATTTTCACAATATTAATGACAACAATTTTCGTGAAAACGTTTTATTAAAAAATTTATGAAGTGCCATCCTTCTACTAGAATAAGGAATTTCAATTGGGAGTGCGTCAATCATGGTTTGATCGCAAAATAAATTGTTATTTAGATTGCTTATGCTTGTCTTCCATATTTGTATGTTTAAATAAAATGCTAGTAATTTAATAACACTATTAAATTTAATCTTTAACAAATCTCAAAATAAATATCCAGTTTCCACTCTATGCATTATAATTTTGTGATGGCAAAATTCACTTGTAGCATTTAAATTATTGTGTTGGATAAGCCTATTTAATGCAGCAATTCATATGGGATTTTCTTACGTTGAAGCTGTTATGGTTTAGTGGTCTGTCACAAGACAAAGGTTTCATATCACATATGAATTTTTAGATAAAAGCAGTGGATGTTTTAGCCATGTTCCCAGCCTACAGGTGGTTTAGATGGACACCAGGTTTGAGGTCTAACTCTCTCTTCTTCTTGTTCCTGTAACTGATAGGGAAAGCCTGGTCCGCGTGGTGAGTCAGGGATCCCTGGAGAGCCGGTGAGATTTGCTTTGTTGCTTGTTAGCAGCTGTCAGTCATACAGCAGGTTTTGGCAACAGGATAATGTGAGACTGATGATGTCCGATTTTCCCTCTTTGTCTTTCCACACAGGGAGAACGAGGGCCTGTGGGAGAGACTGGCTTCCCTGGACCTGAAGGGCCTCCTGGATCCCCTGTAAGCAATTGTAGCATTCACTACACCGGTAATCTGCAGCGTACACTGATGAACACCTGCATGTAATCTAAAGCAGCGGTTTTCAGACATCTTTATGATAGGATATCATAATCTTCTTGTGAGGAACATCTTAAAATATAAATGCCTCTGTATATTTTCATGACCCATTTACTGTATTCTGTGAGGAAAAATACTAATTTAAGAGGTTAATTTTGTAATCTGGAACTAAATTAATCAATTTATTTATTTTATTTATTTAATGAGAATAACACTATATGCACATTTATTGTTAAAAAATATTATGGAAATGTATAATGTATAATATATTATGTATATATGTATATATATTATATATATATATATTATGTATAATATATATGTATATAATATATTATTAATATATAAATTACATTTATGTATAATATATTAATAATGATAATAATACATATTGTATTATTAGCGCAATAATGCAATATAAATATTATAATTATAATTACAAATAAATATTTAAACTAAAACTATATGCGATTTTTTTGTCAGAAACTGGAGCTGTCAGTGTAATAGCAATTATTGGAAAAAAAATCAAAATTTTACTAAGATTTTCCATGGGTCACTTTGTGGCCCCTAGGGGTCCCAGGATCTACCTGTAATCTACTGTTTATGCTGCACCTGGCTGTGATCTACACCCTCTATAATAACATTTAGTACTCATTAGTTTCTATCCTCTATTCTCAACTCTGTGATCTTATAACAGATTGATCCATCGTTTGATCCATCCTTGAATTGCAGACCAGATTTAATTAACTGATTAGTCTGCTGATTGATTCACAGTTTGACTCGCTGTGGATTCAGAGTTCTGACACAAACATTCTGTTGGGTTCTGTCCCTTGATTTCTGCTCACTGGCCTGTAGTTTGATTCAGAGTCTAGGCTGTTTCTAATAAGAGATCCCAGAATGCTAAAAAATCACTGTAAACATGCATCAGATACACTACACAACTGGAAATATACAGGTTTAGATTGGCTGAATTAATATGATTGACACAAAATTGGTGTGATATAGCGGCATAAAGCAGAACTCTGTGTCAGATTGTTCTCTACAAACCACAGCGACTGTTTTTTTGCTGTTATGTCTCACTTCATAGCACAGAGTAATCTCCTCATATTCTTCTCTGTGCTGTGGTGTTAAACCCGGCTGATGTGTGCTGTGGTAATGAGTGCAGTCACTGAGGTAAATGTTTGATTGGCTGTCTCAGTGAAGGAGTACAGCAGCTGTACAGGTCTCATTTAATTGCTTCGTTATTTGTACAGCCGTAATGCCTTTAGCACCTCCGCTGAATGCACAGAAATCCCCTGAGGATTTCCTGTTTCTTCCAGGTGATATTTTGTGATTTATTCCTAGTTTATCTAGCTTGAGTCCTAATTGTTCGCACTTAACCTTTGTGGAACAATGTGCACTAAACTAACTACAAGTACAAACTAGACTACATCAAAGTTCACGTAGTATTTGCAACACATTTGACATTTGTAATGTGAAGTATAGTAGCACCAAGAAGTGTGTGTACTGTAATAGACACACTTAAAAATGCATGAATGTCATTGCAGTTGATGGCAAAAAAGGAATGCAAGTGGCATTTATTTCTAAATAAAACTGGACATTTCACAAGAAAAAAAACTTTACATTCTTTAGAGATGTATGGATAGATAGATAGCTGGATGGATGGATGGATGGATGGATAGATGAATAAAATCAGAGCTTGAATTTCGGCGCGGGATTGCACATAATTCTACCGATTCCCACAGTTTCCGCGATTGTAACGCTGAAAATTCCCGCAAATATTTCAGCGTGAAAGACGCTCGGGACAGATGACTGAATGTATCATTTGCATGTGCTTTTGAGTCTTACAATTTTAAACATTCATGTGCTCAATTCAGTACTTGCGCGCTCTCTGTGAGACCTCTTTCTGTGAGCTGAGCTCACACCCAAAGCCGCACATAGAGCCGCATCTGAGAGCGCACGACTTCAGAATTAAGTTGTGTTGCGATTAATTACACGTAAACGGCCAAATACATACAAAATTATGTCAAAATGCCCATCTTGATGAGTATTCACATAAACATTTATACTAAACATTGTCGGTATATAGGCTATTAAGTGAATGTAAACAGTTGAGAAACAAAACTTACGTGTAACAGTTAGATCCGTGCATGAGGTCTTAAAGAGACAGCAACCTAAATAAACCTGCTGCTGTCTGTCATTAATGTTTACATTGAAGACTAACCAGTGTTATTTTAAAGGAAAATAGTTTATTCAGTTTCTGTGGTATTTCAGTACCTGAATATTACTGTTATACCTACCTGAAAAACTTAAAGCACAGTTAATTTTAGTTGTATCTTGTTATTGTATTTGTTTGTGCCATTGCTTGTCATTTATCTATCCTTATTTTAATTACTGATTATTTACTTGTCTTTTTTAGTTAAATTCAATTCAGAGTTTAAATCAAAGTATCTTCCTCACAATATAAATATGAATCAACAACATTATAAATTGTAAAACACAAATATACTGGGTGACGAAACATTTAGTTTGGACATTGGACATATTATTGGTAATTTAAAAATGTCAAAAAAAAAAACATAACTCCCCCCTCAAATTAAAAAATCCCCCCCATAAGAGCCACCTAAAGGGGGAATTCCCCCCATTTTCCAAAACAAAATTCAGGCCTTGAGAATGATGGATGGATTGATAGATGGATGGATGGATGGATTGATAGAATGATGGATGGATGTATAGATAAATGGATAGATTATCTGATTGTCAACCATTCTGTTCTGTTTCTCATATTTGCAACATTATATCTCACAATTGCACATTTATTTTTCAGAATTTAAAAGTTTTTTTTTTTTTTTTCAGAATTGCAACTTTTTCTCTCAACTTCAACTTTATATCACTCAATATTCTGAGATGAAAAATTGCTTCCATTTTTACTTCTGTGAAACTTCTAAAAGAACATTATGAAAGTGGTTTTCTAATTGCATCTTAACATTTCTGCTCATTGTGGCTCATCTATGAAAAATTATCAATGCAGAGTTGCTTTGATTGCGAAGACTGATGGGAATGTTCTGTCTCCTCCACAGGGAAGGCCGGGAAAAGATGGAATTCCAGGCTATACGGTATGTGTGTATACAGTTTATGCACGAGCGAGCTTTGGCTTCAGCTGTACTCTGTGTCTAATATGATAAGGTTAGGAGAAAATGAATGCTTTTACTTTTATACATACAGCATGTAATAACTTGTGCTCTAATATTTCGCCAGCGAGTTAGGATAGTGGATTGTGGTTAGACTCGGTCTACATTTATCTCTGTCTCACTCGATTTCTTTCTTTCCCAAGCAAATAAAAACCCAACACCAGTCATTAGTCTTGTAAAGTTTTCAATAATAATACCGCTTTACTCCCTGCTAATGCTCTACAGTGTGGATAAAATCCTGCCCATGAGCCATTAAATCATGAATGATGCATGCAATCACTAATTAAATGTCCCTACAAACAGGGTTTATAGTTTCGAAAGCCTTGTCACGTCAAACAAAAAATGTTTCATTCTCTGATGCCTTGTCACAACAGAACACATATCTACAGCAGAACTGTGTGACAAATCGCATTTTTGCACTTTACAGCAGTGAGCAGACACATCAGAGAGCCGCCAACACACAATCTCGCATATTTACTCCTCTGTCACAGACAGACAACCGTAGTAAATACAGCATACATCTGCAGATCTGAATGACGTTTTATATAGGATTACAATGAGGTTACGATGGTTAGCTGGCCCAGTTTGCCTCTGCTGGTTGATATTGTAACTACAACATCTGGCTGTAATAATCAAGCGTTTTGACCAGTGTTATTTACAGTATGTATTGTTATAGTATTTATTAATATTTTGAATTTTTATTTATTCACATTTCATTTTATTTTTAGTTTTAGATATTTTGTTATATGCTTTTTTTGCTTTAATTTTGTTTTTCAGTTTTAGTAATTTTAGTACTTATTTTACTTCAGTCAACATTTCTAATTTTAGCTTTTAATCTAATTATTTATATTGTTTTAGATGTTATTTAATTTCAGCTATAATTCAATTCAGAGTTATTATATTTAATTCAAACTAAAATAATTTAAAACAAAAATTGTGTTTCTTGAAATAAAAAAAATGTTAACTGAAATCAAATGTGAAAAAAACGTAACTAATTTAGTAAATCCAAGTGTATTTTATTTCAGCTAGTTGTCAAGGCATCATTTCTCATTAACTTGAAGTACTAAAATAACTCAAACAAAATAAACTAAAGCTAATAAATAAAAATTGATAAAAAACTATATTGACAAAAATGTACAACAAAATGACTAAAACTTCGAAATTGAAAAAAGTGAAGAAAAAAATCGAATTTAAAATATTTACACAAACTATAATAGTATAGCAATGATACTAAAATATATATTTTTTTACTTAACTTGCATTTTATTTGTTTAACTTGATTGGCTCAAGCAGAACCGAGCAGCCATGAGTCAAGAAAGTGGATTTTAAACCATGTTTTTTTCAACGAGCAGTTCACCTTTTCCCACTTCATACTGTCTCTGGATGAGTCAAGGTTCAAATGGGTGCGGATCATCTGGAGGAAGTTCACTGGCCTTATTTTCGCTTTCATTCACGTCACCATCTTCTCAAATGGCACGACTGCGTGTTTGCGGGGTGTTGGACCACTCATTGAGATTTCCTCTATTTTCTTTTCTTTTCCCCCTCTCTGCTTCATTCATGGATGGCCGTCTATCTTTTTCAGTGGTGCAACAGTGCCATCTAGCAGGAAGTTTCTCGATCCTCTCCGTTTCATACTTTTCCGTCTCTTTTATGGCAGGGGCTGAGGGAAACGCAATTCAGTGGGCACGGTGATGGCTTTAAACTCTCCTCATCAGGAGCCTGGGAATAGAGAGTAGAAGAGAGAGTGTTAGACATTGATGGGGGTTTGGATGAAAGCAGATGGTTGAGGATGCTTTCACAAAGTGCCGCCCGCTTTAGAAACGCAGGCTAGATTGCTCGGCTGCTGTAATCTAGCAGGAGAATTAGCTAGTGGGAGCCGTGATGCGAGAGAGGAGCAGAGATAGATGGGAAAGTGAGGGGGGAGAGAAATGCAAGAGTGGTTTTGGAGTACAATGAGAGGTGTTTCTCTAGAGAGCCCTCTCAGAGGAGATGAAGAGAGAGGTATAAGAGAAAGAGAGATCCAGAGGTTCACGGCTTTGACGAGTTTGGGGAGAGAATGGTCATTTGTAAATCCTCTGAGCTTTTTTGCTCTGCTCTCGACTGAATAACTGGAAAAGTTGGGCCATTAAAGCAGCCAGATAATTTCATTCCACTAATGCAGCTTGGGAGCTGCTATGAAAAATAGTGCAGTTTAGCCGTCTATATGTATGAGGGATTACTTCAGGGACCAAAAAAAAAAAAATGTGTCTGGACGTTTGCTAGCTCTGACAAATCACCCTTTGGATGCATCCAGGTGGCTCCTAAATTTGGAAAATAAAGGATATAAATATAATAAAATCTAAATCTAAAAATACAATATATATGTATAACATTAACATATAATATTTCAAATAAAAAATGTAAATATCTAATATCTAATTTATATGTCCTGAGATACCTTTACCTTTGTACCTTTGTGCTTTTTCTTCATTTCTTGGAATTCTCTCTCTTTGTATTTTCACAGGGAGCCACAGGCAGACCTGGAGACAGAGGTACTAAAGGAGAACGGGTAAGATTTTCATATTTTGTTTTGATGGATTCCATACAATATAAAAGGGTCAGTGTAATAATCATTTCTGTGTCAGAATCCATTTTTGCATATCAGATTACACCTATTCTAAGAGGAACATGTTTTCAATTTCTGAATATGTTATTGGTGCTTTAAAACTTTTTGTTCATTAAATCAAAGTCCCTGTTGTCCCTGTTGTTGTGACTAGAAAACTATAAAAAGGGAAATATCATGAAGAAGGAAACATATGATTAAACATATCAATAATCAAAAATAAACTCATTTAAAATGTATTGCTCTATTAATGACTACAAATATCTAATCTCCATGTAGTAGCTTTGATTATTTGCATGGTGCATTGAATGTAATTCAGCCAGATGCTATTATCAATTAAGGCTGAGGCAGCTCATAATAGCCGGCTTGTGTTGTTTATATTCTGTTATTTATATTCTGGCTTTGGCTTTGCAGGGAGATCCGGGGATTCCAGGAGAGAGAGGAGTACAGGGAGAAAGAGGCAAATCTGGAGAAAGAGGGGTCATTGGTCCTCTAGGGCCGCCTGGACAGAAAGGAGAACCTGGATCTTTAACAACACCAGGGACCGTCAATCTGTTGGTATGTATATAATCCTACAGTTCCGAGCCATAGAGACAAATCAGAATTTAGTACTTGTTAAATCAATGTTCTTAAAGGCTTTCCATTTCCAAAGACTTCACCAATCTTACAGAAAAATTTGAGGTTGCGTTGGCTTTCTTTAGGCTTGCTAATACTGACACCAACATACATACACTACCATTCAAAAGTCTGGGGTCAATAAGATTTTTTTTGATCTTGCTAAATAAAAACATTAATTTATTTCTAAAAATGACAAATTAAATGGATCAAAAGTGACAAATATTTTGTAACATAAATGTCTTTACTACTAAAAATGTATTATGTATTTTTGAATTTTCTATTCATTTAAGAATCCTGAAAAAAAAAATTCAGTTTCCACAAAAATATTATTAATGGTAATCATTTAACATTGAAAATAATTAGCACAAAATAAGCATATTGATTTTTTTCCCATCTATGATTTCTGAAGGATCATGTGACACTGAAGTGGAGTAATGGCTGCTGAATATTCAGCTTTGCCTTCACAGGCATAAATTACATTCTCTAATATATTAAAATAGAAAACAGTTAATTTAGATTATGATCATATTTGACAATATTGCTGTTTTTACTGTTTTTTTGGTCATATAAATGCAGCCTTGGTGATCATAATGTTCTTCTTTTAAAAACATTAAAGAAAACTTTCTGGCAACTTAATAATAGTGGCAGTATCAATACTGGGAATTTTAATAATTTCATACATTATAAAAATCATGATGATAATGTATCAAATGTAATAGAGCTATTTACTAAGTATATTTATCTTTATTTAAACATTTATTTCAACATTTTTTTTTTTTATTAATTTGGTACACACTGTAATTTGTTGAAAGTTTCAGTAGTTTGGTTTAAAAAAAAATTTTATTATTAAAATGTTCCTGACTTATTTCATATATTCATGTGTCAGTGTAACGAATCATCCACTGAAGGCGAGTTGAAGTGAGAACCCAAGTGCAGCTTTATTTACAGTGATCCAAACATCCAAACATAATCCGAGACTTGACTTGACATGAACAGACTTGACTTGACATGAACAGACTTGACTTGACATGAACAGACTTGACTTGACATGAACAGACTTGACTTGACATGAACAGACTTGACTTGACATGAACAGACTTGACTTGACATGAACAGACTTGACTTGACATGAACAGACTTGACTTGACTTGACTTGACATGAACAGACTTGACAACAGACTTGACTAGACTCACTGACAGCGGGTTACAACATCAATACACGACCAGAGACAATGGCAACATGATGGCTACTTATAGCAAACAAGAGGGTCACCTGACAAGAACAAACCAATGGGAAACAAGACACATGACTAAGACAACCAATCAGAACATGACACAATGAACAGGGGAACCAATGGCATGAATACATGAGGGCAAGGGAAGCATGACACAAACAGGGACCATGAAACAATTACAAAATAAAAGACATGGAAAACATGAACATGAAACAAAACACCACATTACATATCCCCCCCCCTAAGGGCGGCTCCAGACGCCCAAACAACACCCAACAAGTCCAGGATGGTGGTGGAGTGGAGGCAGAACTGGGGAAGGGATGGAGGGCCAGGCCCATGAAGAGGAGCAGGCAGAGCAGGGGGCCATAGCGGAGCAGGCAGAACAGGCGGCCATGGTGGGGCCCAGGCCACAGCCATAATAGCGGCCCACGGTGGAGCCGACGGAGGGAGGAGCCAAGGTGGAGGAAGGGCTGACGGCTCCAGGGGGCTGACCAACAGGCGGTGGAGCAGGTGGTGGAGCCCGAGGCGGCAACAGAGAACCGAAGAGCCAGGGTGAAGCCGAAGATCCGGAGGACCAAGGTGGAGCCGGAGGCTTCGGCGACCAAGGTGTAGGCGGAGATCCGGAAGGCCGCGGCAGAGCCAAAGCGACAGAGGACTGAGGTGGAGCTGGAGGGAGGGAGGAGCCCAACGGATCCAGAGGGACGGAAGGACGAGGCAAAGCCAGAGGAGTGAAGTCCTGAGGTGGAGGTAGGGGGACGACTGACCAAGGCGGAGCCGGAGGGACGAGGGAGCCTGGCGGAGTTGGTGGACTGACGGGCTCTGGTGGAGACAAGGGAGCTGGAAGCCATGGTGGAGCCACTGGGTCGCAGGACCGAGGCGGAGTCTGGGCATCGGAGGCTGAAGGCGGAGTCGAGGGATCCTCCAGACTCGACGCCAATGGAG